>NC_061492.1:2461398-2510427 GCF_022539355.2 Hippoglossus stenolepis
CACAACACGTCAGGGTTTGAACTCTGACCTTTGGAGACAACAGAACCAGGATGACTTGTGTCCTTCCCTTTAAATTGAGCTTTGATTCCGTGTATATCACTTTTCTCGTATCTATTCCCCCTCGTTTGTTTCCCGACTGCAGTAAGTTCAGTATCAGTAAAACACATCCCGCCAAGTTCATCTTCGGTAGAACTGTCACTGATGGTGTATATTTAAATTCAGGGTGGATGTTGCTCGGCTGTCTTGAAGGTTTACGTTTCCCCCACGAAGCTGTAATACCCCGTCAACCTTCCCATCAACTTGGCCCCGGGGGTATTTCAGCCGTCAGTCTGTCTATCACCGCTCCTGCCGCAGAGCCCGCTCGTCCTTTTACCGACTCTCGGTTGTTCTGCATCTCAGTCGTCGTGTTGCTGAAGGATGAAGTGACATCGGCACAAAAAGAGACAGATTACCATACGAATGACTTGAATGAATGAACATCTGTGGGAGATCGGACGATCTTGAGTTAGCATCATCAACCTGTAACTTTAGCTCAGTAGCTTGTATGTCAAGCTTCAAAATTCAGAAATCAAATATTAAATACATTCCGAATGAAAGTGAAGTCAACAGGCAGATGACGGGAGAGTCTCAGCCAAACAAACAAAGTGAAAGCCGAGAGATTTTCCTGCTTCGTGACTCTTCTTCTGGTTTTACTTTCCTGAGCTCAGGGGAGAAGAGAAACAAAAAAGAACAAAACCAAACGGGTGAGAGGAGGCTTTACCCCCGCTGTCGGAGAGGGTTTTATGAAAAGTGAAGGAGATGAAACGAGAGAGGGAAGTGAAGCAGAGGGAAGGGAACAGGTGGAGGATATGTGGCGCAGGAGGATTCCTGAAAACTGGGTTACAGGGAGCGAGGGAACTTTATTTTTCTTGCAAATGTTTTTCACACCTGAGTCGGTCTCAACGTTTCCTGGTGACGTAAGACTGGATGATGCAAGTGCTACACACACAAAAAACTCACCTCAGCTTTTTGGAACAGGTCAAACGAGTGAAATGAATAAGAAAATAAGAAGTACAGATAGTTTTGTGTATTATTCTTTGTTTATGGAAGTAAAAATCCCTCATTTTCTGATTGTCAGCCATAATGTTGTAACCATCCAAGCAGACAATGGTGTTAAATTCCCCCGTAGAAGATATCAACTGCGTTTTAAGAAAATGTGTTTCACTACCCACAATCCTCAGGTGTAGCATCCACGTCCCTGATGGGCGGAGCTCAGTCCTACGGAGGAAATGTTTACTACAACCGCTACGATTGGATGGTTCAATATTACACTAGGTTACAACTACTATATGAAACATTACATACAAACATATTATTATTTATTTTGCAACCAGGTTAACTTCAACAAGAAGCAGCTGGAAGTCGTTGCAAACTTTAATTTTAATGTTTATTTCTGTCACACAAAAATACTTCTAAATTGAATTTCAGCTCATCGGAATATAATGTGAATATATATGAATAGAATAGTGAAAATATAATCTGCACCACAGCACTGCAGTGTGTCGCACGCTGAACATGCAGAGTGTCAACAGGACAAGGACAAACCTGGAAGGAGGACGGTGGTGTGAAGTGTCCACGTCACTGAGGAGGTTGGACAGGGAAAATAAAAGCAGCTGCTGTTCGGTGCATGTTTGTCAGCAGCAGCGTTTCTGCTCCTTGTAATGAGTTCAGAGCAATTACA
This sequence comes from Hippoglossus stenolepis, assembly GCF_022539355.2. Taxonomy (NCBI): domain Eukaryota; kingdom Metazoa; phylum Chordata; class Actinopteri; order Pleuronectiformes; family Pleuronectidae; genus Hippoglossus; species Hippoglossus stenolepis. The sequence continues at coordinate 2,463,119 of NC_061492.1, forward strand.
ACAAAATGTGACCTGTTAAATATTCAATCATTGTAACGGTAACAGCTTTGTGTTGTTTTGTGGTTGTGTGTTGTGTGTGTGTGTGTGTGTGTGTGTGTGTGTGTGTTGCTCTAATTAACCTCCTCCGTGGTCCTGGTATGTCACCGTCATTAACCCAAGAATTTCCTCTAAAGGTTAAAGACGAAGTTTGTCCAACAAAAAAAATTGTAATTTAATTAAAGATTGTGTCCGATGGAAAAACAGAAGTTTAATGACGATTGATAAATGTTTGGAATTAATGGAAGAATTCATTCTTCCGAGAGCTTCTTCTGAATGTAATCCTAAAGTCTGACTGTCCTCTGGCTGTGTCCTCACACTCAGCTGAAACACAACTGAACGCTGCATATTACCCATGATCCTCTGCTTCCTGCTGAATATTATAGATAATATTCGTTTTTAAGTCTTTTTAACTGATCTACAGTTCAGCTTCACTCTTCAACTTGCTGCAGCTAAAGTCAATACAATAGAGGTTTTGACAAACACCTTCCAAAGGGCAGGTTTTTCTAAAACTCTGGTTTCTGATAAGTCACGTGTAGATCGGAGCGTTTGGGAAACGATGACGTTGCATCGGTAACAACATCAGCGGCTGTAAACCGGTTTCCCTGCAGCTAAATTTAGCATCACCTGGATTCTGCCCCGCCCACTATTACGTTATTCTTCGGTATCTGTCAGAACATTGCTGTTGACTTTATCGCCACCTACTGGGGTAAATCAACGTTCAGGGCGAGGAGTGGGAATGAAAGAGGAAACCTTCTCTGCTGCTGTTTTCACATAAATAGAAGTCGTGCACCGTGATGAATAAGAAGCAGGAGGAGAAAGACGGAGGACGAACAGTTGCTGTGCAGCTCCTGTGTTGTCAAACACATCTTTTCTCACATGTGAGGGAGATGTTGTGTGCGTTGGTGGAAGAGGTTTCAGAGAGGAAGACCCAGATGTCTTAAACGGAAGCATTTATCGACTCGTGCTGCATCAAGATGAAAAGAGAGACGAGCAAAACAAGCTCGCTCTGTGCGATGGCGTCCAGATCTGAAGGTTGTCGGTTCCACGTCCTGAACAATGACGTGAGATTCCTGACACCTGAGTTAAGAACCTCGGGGGGAAACACAGTCTGTCACTGAGCCGAAGGGCCCCTGTGATGTGACCGTTTCCTGCCGATGGCCTGGCCCACGATTTCATTACCAACGTGGTCGTCATGGCAACACCCATTGGGAACTGAGCCAGCTGGACCCCATCAGTATCTTTCATGCGAGAGACAGAGACAGTGAACTATTGTTTCTGGAGCCCACTGATGAGCCTAACACGAACTGAAGATTTAAAATGAAATCTCTTTACAACACACACACACGTACTGCACTCACACACACACTCACACACACAGACACACACACAGACACACACTCAGAATTGAGACGTGCCAGCTTTCTTGCGTTGCTCCCGTGTTGCAGCATAAAGTGTTGTTAGTAATAACAGAGCTGCTTATGTAATAGTTTGAGGAGTTGTCAGTCACTCAGTTTGATAAAGTGTGTTTATCAGATGTGAGGCGGAAAGATGGAGACAAAAAGTTCAGATAAATTCTAACGTGAAATAACTTGACATGAGATGATGTGCGTGCTTTTGTAAAATCATATTATACAGGGTATGAAAGTAAATATTCATGCTTGAGATATTATCAGTTGTGTTTTGTATCCGTCTGGATTTGCACAGAAATGAAAAAACGATATGTTCAAATCAAAAAACTGTAAAGGAAGATGGACGACGCTTCCTCCACTTCCTCCCACTGTCCAGACATTAAGCAGAAATGATCCCGGACATGGACATGTTGCACTGATGACGTTTATTTGGAGCATCGAACATGTCACCTCTCTGGGGGGGGGAACCAGGGTTAGACCAGAACCTGCTGGAGGGTCTATGCCCCCTGCTTCCATGACCAGATCTCGGAAAGTTAATGTACAAACCTCGAAACTAAACTAAAACATCGTGGACACAAACGCTTCCCTCTTGACGTCATCTGGAGACACAGCTGTTGTCCAGATCCGAAATATGATGAGATGCGTTCTGAGGTGAAAACATAACCTCCTCTATGCAGGTCATGAACTTTACTCCTTTTTATTACGTTTCCAGTTACAATTCTTTATCTCTTTGAACCACATAGTGTGTCTGTGAACGTGTTGTACAGATAAACCTTCCTCTCCTCTGTGCTTTGGGCTGCAAGTGAAAAAAGGAGTTATCTCTGCTGGACTCACACTCAGAGTCTGGATAAGCAGCTCAGACATCTGGAGCCTGATAAGAGCCGGTCGAGGTGGTTCAGGCCTCTGATGAGGATTCCTGTATCCCTCATCGGGCTGGAGAAGAACTGCGGGTCCCTCAGGAGGAGCAGAGGAACGACTGGAGTAGTTAACACCTGCTGCTCTGTGAACACACAGTGAAGAGGCAGCAGGGTGGAGAATGAACGGATTGGATATTTAAAGCCGGGTGTGCAATCTGGGTTTGAGCCCAATTTTGATCCGATATCTGAGTCGTGCAGTGTTCAGGGGGGTGCAGGGAACGAACAGATGCTCCTGAACGATGCTCCGAGGAATTACTCACATGTTCCCCCAAATCAGAGTATTTTCCCTCGCTGCGTCTGCGTGAAATGACAAAAACGTAACAGTAGGAAATGTAATTCATGGCTGGAAGCGACTGCACGTTAAGAAAGAAAAATAATTTGATGTTGTAGTGATTTACAATATCGTCGTCTCGAAGGGAATTTACTTTCTTTCTGCAAAGGGTCTCAACCAAAATGCTTCAGTCTTCAACTCATATGTCCAGGCGTCAATTCAACATTTCACTGCTTTGTTAACATTGTTAGCAAATTAACTTTCATTTCTTCTATGATTAAAATCTTGATTGATTGATTGACCGACTGAAAACGGTGAAATCTTCTCTTCCTGGCGACTCCTTTCTGAAAACATGGACGTGAGCGCTGCAGTCACGACTGTAACTTCATCTCCGACTGTTCGCTATCCAGAGGCACAGATTCTGAATCTGTCGGGGATGAGATCAAAGTTTGTCAACACACAGTCTCACCCCAATTTGCACAAATCCATATGTCACCGCTGTGATAATGAAAATCAAACTTTAACCTGGTTTCCTCTGGAATAGGTGAAATCCACCAGGGACTTTCCACCTGTTCTCACCTGTTAAATGAGATGTTCCTCTGTGTATAAATGTATTAATATAAATAAACATGCAGCTGTATGTTTAACGTATTCGTTGGAAGTGGCGTTTGACATCACAGGTCTGCTTTCAAAGTCCTGCTCCCTGTTTGGAGGTTGAACCGCCGCGCTGGTGAACACATCAAACGCACATTCGGCCTCAGATGTATTTTTATACATCCCCCACACACACACACACACACACACACACACACACACACACACACACACCCTCAAACACACACTCCCCTTGTCTACACTGAATAGATCCTTCTTTTGTAGGGATTTTGTCTGACCACTTTCTTTATTCTCCCCAACCGGAGGCTAATTGAGGTTGTGAAAATTAACAGAGGGAGCTGTCAGACGGGGGTGGGGGGAGGAGGCTGGGGGAGGGGAGGAGGAGATTGGGGGATGTTGGGTGGTGGTGTAAATGAGCGCTTCCTCCTCTGTGGTTCCCAAAATAACCTGCGCCCCCGTGGCTCCATCGCCCCACTGCTAAGGGCCGGGTGTCCCAGCTGTGAGGCAGACTGTCACACACACACACACACACAACACACACACACACACACACACACACACACACACACACACACACACACACACACACACTCCATGGTTTATTTACTGCCTCCATTTTTATGTTATTAAATTTTTTACTAAAGAACAGGGACACTCGTGAACATGTGATTGTGATCGTGCTGCTGCTGTAACTGCGTCCGCATCAGAGAGATGCTTCAACTCTGATTATATATATATTAGTTTATAAGATTAATGTTTTAATTTAATGTCAAAGATGCTGAGTGTTGATCAGGATCAGTCGTGTTCTTCCACAACAAATCGGCAAAATTCTACACAAGAGGATATTTACTTGTCGGTTTGCTTTTGTGTGAACAAGATTTCACTAAAAATGAAATCACCTTATTTAACTGTTTGTGTGTGTGTGTGAGATCCGGGTTGTGTTAACATGTGCACATGCTCTGACCTGTTCTCACCCTGTGGGATTCACGTGCAGGACTTTACAAACCCGGGTCTGATGTGGTCGAACCCGTCACAGATGTTCAGGTGAATTAGTTTCACGACACCTGAAATATGAGAGAAAATCATATCACGTCAGGTTTTTCCTGTTTGAACTCAGAGTCGTCCGCAGGCTGAAGGGAGAAGGAGACGGGTTGAAGACAGTGAATAATGTCTCACTTCCTGTAGCTGCGGTCGTGATGCCCTCGAGCAGAGCACATGAATCTAGTGAATCTAACAAGGGGGGGGGGGGGATTCGTATCTTCCAGGTAGAACAGTGTCATCGATATCCAGAAGTGGAACAGAAACAATAAAAAGGTTTCACGTGGAGTTGACCCTCCTCAGCTCGTGACCCGGAGCTCGATGACAGACTCGGGTGTGAAGGTGGAGCGCCACCTGCTGCGCGAGCGGCTCCAGGTGAAGCTCCGAGCTCCAGAAACTCACCTGGACGCCTCCGCCAGCAGATGGACGTCACCAGGGGGAAAGTGTACCGCACCACAGGGGTTTGTTACAGGTTACACATCCTCTGTCTTTATGTTCTCTGCTCGGTGTTTACATGCACGTAACACATCGTGCTAATGGCCCTGATTTAAATAACAGCGTGGTTGTTGAGCTGTTTAGGATTCACTGTTTGAATCTCAAGATCACAATTAAGTTTCTGTGAATAAGAAAAGAAAGGATAATACTTCAGCATCACATTAATGGAATTTAGATTTACAGGAGACACATTCCGCTCATATTCAGATTGATTTAATTAGTGTTACTGGGCGGCTGTGGCTCTGGAGGTAAAGTGGGTCGTCCACTAACCAGAAGGTCGGCGGTTTGATCTCCCCAACTCCCCAAAGTGTCCTTGGGTTGAGATACTGAAACCCAACGTTCCCCCTGACGGCTGCATCACAATGATCTGAACTGTGGACGAGCTGTTTCTCTGTTTTCTGTCCAGGGGAGGAAACGTCTTCATGAAACACTGGAGGAAAGAAACACAGACAAAGTTTCCTACGTCTCCTTTAGGGGAAGTTTTGGTAGAAGTAGAGTCCAGCAGGTCTGTGATGCACATGAAGTACATCACAGTATTTTCATATTAATAAAATCCAAGACAAGCAGGAGACGGTTCAACATGTATCTGCCTTCCAACTCATTTAAGAAGTATTATGTGTACTTTTACAGGGAGGCACACAATTGCCTCTCTGAACCTAAGTGGACTCAACATGTAAATAACAGGAAGTGGTGGATGTGCTGTGAAGTTCTGGATCCATTTGACTGTTTGGGTTCACTGTGCGGTTCTGAACCTGCCTGTGTGTAATGGGCTGTGTGGGCACATTTTCCCGAGGAGCAAATCACACAGATATTTTCACTAAACTCAGAATTTTATACAAATCTCATTTAGTGTCTAAACTAATATGAGGAGAACAGGATTTCAGTTTTGGATTTGTTGTCTTCAGGAGATGAACTGATCCAAAAGAAAAGGTCAGTTATCAGTTACCTCAGTTCCGCCCTGGGCTGTCGGTTCCACCGGGGAACAGGCAGCCCTGCGGAGGAGGTCACGAGAGGCTGCAGATTAAAATGCCGTGATGACACTGCGAGCTGGAAAGACTCTAAATAATGCATGCAGCGTCATCAGCTCCGTGTCGTGAGGACGGGAGACGAGAGGCAGAGACTCAGCCCGAGACGCCCCGAGGCCCCGAGGCTCTTTGTGACCCGCTGCGTCTCCGAGGCTGTGAGACGGTCAACGGGCGGAAAGAGGAAGAGTCTGGATACCATGATATTTACTTTGCAGCAGAATAGGTCAGGAGAACAGCTCGGTAAATGTCGCCTGCTTCTTCTGGCAAATGGCTTCACCTGATCTGGAGACGAGTGTCCCCCCTCGTGCAGAACAGGGACAGCAGAGTGTTTCGTTCCTCTGGGTTTGCTGAGGTTCCCACAAGAGACAGTAACACTTCGATCTGTCTCGTGGTTGCACTCTCACTGTCGTCCCTGTGTTGGTGGAATTTCTGTGTTGTCGCATTATCGGAGTCAGAGAGGAGACGGAACGAGATGAGGAAACATTCCGTGAGCTGAATGTGACGGCGCCGCATCGCAGGCGTTCACCGCGCTGCCAACAGGATGAAATCCAAAAGGCAGATTGGAATCTTGATTTATGCACAGACTGAAAAAAAAATGATCCTAAAGTAAAAGACAACACAACTTTCAGGTTATAATCTATTTTGTGTTTTCTCCTCTGTCCCCAGTTTCTAGTCAGACTCCACCAGGATATGAAGGAGCCGTGTCACCACTCCACTGCAGTGTGACATCCCACCATCATGGTGTAAATGGAGAAATGTGCTAATGTGTTGTTGCTCCCTCGGCTCTGTGGCCCTCAGGGTCAGGTCATCCCCCCCCCCCCGCCTCACGCTGTCGGCGGGTGAATCTGTGGATCTGCGGCCAATCACAGGCCATCTGTGGGTTTAGAACACACGAGGAGCTCATGTCTGCTTCCTCTCAGCCAGCGGGTCACGGGACGAGTCTGCAGGACGTAAAGTTGTGCGTCTCCAACAGATGTGTTTTACAAAGTGGTTCCCGGTGGATGAAGGTTGTTGTAACGATGTTGCTTTTCAAACTTTTTATTTAAAGTTCCGTGAAGCTCGATTCAGGAGGAAAAACGCCGAAATGGAGAATTGGTCGTCGTAGGCGTGAGCGAGCTCGTTGTCGGTCGTCTGTTTGTTTATCAGAAGTTTATCAGAACTGAATGTATCACGAGTTCTCGAGATGTGTGAGCCACGTACTTCTGGAATTAGTTGTTTCATAATTATTTCAATGGGAGCCAACGACCCGAGGAGTTAGTCGAGTTTTAAGACCAAGAAAACAACAAATCTAACTTGTGTCACATCATCACAGCAACAAATCTCATGATGAAACCAGGTATTTCTCTCAGACTCAGATATTCAGACTCTTTCAGTCTCACAGTCTTTATGAAAGCATCGTGTTCAGTGGGTGGAGACTCCCCCCCCCTCCACCTGCAGAGCCGCTCCATCTAAAATTGATTACAGTGACATTTACTATTCATAGAAAAGGTTACTAGAGTAACCCTGTGCCCGTGACGCATGTTTGAGTGGAACATTATTCCCAAACAAATGAAGAGGAGCTCTCCACTCAACGACTGTGTGTCGGAGCTGAATGACAAACTGGTTGTGTAATTATGAATAATGTGCAACACACATTTGCTCTGTTTGTACCTGGATCTGTTTCTATCCGGGAGCAGAAAGACGGAGGAGACGGTTTTAAATTATTACTGGAGGATCGATATTGTAGTGTTTTTGATCTTCTTCACACACGACATGCAACATTTACAGCGAGTTGATCAAAACTTTTCCGTGCGTTCACCTTGTGACTGATTTGTTTTTCTCTCGTGGTTTAAAATATAGAAAGTTGCAGTTTTAAACCAGAGCTTTAGAGAATTCAGGCTCCTGATTCGTCCAGTTTAACTGTGCATCAGCGTTATGGTGAACTATTAAACCTCTGTTCTGTAATCCAGGCGGAGGAAGGTCGACCTGTGTGTAACCATGGCATCAACACTTATCAATCCTAACAAGGGTTAAAACGAGCACAATGAGCCAGCAGAGGAAAATACACACACTGTTCTGTTTGCTCATTTTATTTATGAACTATTATTTAGTTAAAAGATCCGTCCTGTTTAATTCCTGCTTGTTCGACAGAGTTTCCTGTAAATTAATAATATCAGTTCCATTGAACTCACCTGAACGGTCGCAGCTTCCCCAGTCGAGTGTTTACGTTATTTTCTGTTTCCAGTCGCAGCTCGGTGCTCGGCGGCCGTGACGAGTCCGACACGGGGGAGTTTCCACGCTGCGTGGGCGTCCGACCAGAAGCCTGAGAGGCCCCGGCAGAGACTCCTCGCTGGCCCCGTCCACACGCTAAGTGCCCTGCGTACAATCAAACGCATCTCGCCGCTTTGAGCACATTGTTTCATCCTCTCCGTGCTGAGTGTCACCACTTTGCTCTTTTTCAAGAAACATCTCCCACCTACTTGTGTTGTGCGGCACATTATCAAACACCTCATGGACTGTAAATAAAGATGGACGACATAACGGCTTCCACAAGTGAAGCCAAAACATCTCCATGCCCCCTGGTGGCTGACTGCAGTGTAGGTGATAGTCCCTGCCTCCTCCGTGTTAGCAGATGGGACATGGACCAAACTAAAAAGGGAAATACGTTCATGGGATATTCATCATCGACATTAAAAAAAATATTTTATGCTATAAAGGCAAGAAGGTTTCCAGTTCGAATCCCTGGCTCGTTCTCCTGAAAATATGATTAATCTCGCAATTATTTGTTAAGGTGTTAGAAAAGCACGTCACCATGTTCGATTAATCAAATGAAATATTATTAATAATACTTCATTTTAAACAAGAACTCCCACTGAGACGACTTTTTATATTTAACTAAATTCTTGGATATATATTTCTAATGTTGAATCTAATTCTATATTCTCTACAATACATTTGAGTAAAAGCTTTATAATGTGGTGGAGCTGAGACGACGGCGCTCGGCGGCAGGCGGAGGGCGGGTGTGCGTCCGCTCGGCCAATCACGGACCCATTTGAACGAGCCGTTTGAAGCCAGCGGGAGTGGGAGATGAAAGTCCTGGCACATCTCACTTTGACATCATCAAAACACAACTCCCTCACATCACTCAACTCTAATGGCTGCGTTAAAAGGTACTTTTAAATACGCAGGTTCACAAGTGGCCGCCGGCTCCGTCCGTGGGGTCTTTGTTCCAAATGGAACATGAATGGATTCTGCATAATGAAGCGGAGGAGAAGCAGCAGGACAATGGTGAGGTGGTTCGCATCCGGCCACACGGATCTGATGCAGAAGCTCTTCAGGAACTTAGTCATGAAAAATACTCAAATCCTTCAAAGATGGAAATATACAAATATATGGAGAAAACCTGGAGTTTAGTTTTGTTGCATTTAAGTGAAATTTGAATAAAAAGAAAGGGATGAAACAAGGAGGAAACAAGGAAGGAAGAAAAGAAGCGATGGAGAAGAGAAGACAGGACAACATTAATATTAATTGAGAAAGTCCCAGTTCTGTGGACGTCCTCCCGAGGACATGTCTGACACTTTATTCAGACTATTGTTTTAATCCTGCTAACATCAGATTATTGGTGCTCATTGTCTTTCTGGCACTTTCACGTAAATGTTTCCACATGTGATCGAAGCAGAAACTCATCAGATCATAATTTACTTTAATTAAACTTGAACCTATATTTACAGAAACACTGTTGATATTCACAGTGAATCTAGTCTCAGGGTTTTTCTCTCTGATCCCAGCGGCGTAGAAACAAACGTTAAAAGCTTCCACCTTTGAGCAAACGATGTGTGAAGTATGATCGAGAGACTTCCTCTGAAAAACAGCTCGTGACATTTGAGAGATAATTGACACTGCCCCCCCCCCCTGCAGCGCCTCGTTCTCCCAGGAGTGACCCCACTTGCTCCGATGAAGTGCTCTTCACGAGGCTGTCGCCTGTCAGCCGAAAGGTCAGATCCAGAGAGCGAGGGAGGAAATAAGACGGAGATGAATCCGTCCATCGCGCCGCGTGCATCAAGACATCAATCTGACCTTTAACTGTGTATCAGCATCAACAGACGATCAAAGTGTTCGTGGGAGAGCAGGTCGTCTGAGACAGAGACCGAATCACAAACACCAACATTTCTAATATCGTTCTCTGGAGGATTTAGATGATTTAAATTTCTTCTAACCTGCATCACATGATCGACAATACTGTTTTAGTGGCTACATTTAAAACTACTAGTGTGAAGAACACAAGTAGAATGAAGTCGAGCTGTGGATCAGCAGAATGGAGACATTTGTAGATTATAAATCTATTCTATAAAAATCATAATGTCTTTCTGGGACAAGAGAATATTTGTTATATTTCTCATGATGAATTAATCATCAAAATTATTCTCTGATAATCAGTGAATCATCTTTTCTGCACATCCTCATTTTTTACAGCTGATCTTTTTAATGTCATTTAGAAAAATATAGAATCTGATGAAACAATTTATAACAACGTGTCTCTGAGGTAATTTTTTAAATCTCTGCAATCACTTCACAGCACTTTGTGGTTACATTGTGTCTCTTTGTGGTTACGTTGTGTCTCTTTGTGGTTACGTTGTGTCTCTTTGTGGATACGTTGTGTCTCTTTGTGGTTACGTTGTGTCTCTTTGTGGTTACGTTGTGTCTCTTTGTGGATACGTTGTGTCTCTTTGTGGATACGTTGTGTCTCTTTGTGATTCGTTGTGTCTCTTTGTGGTTACGTTGTATCTCTTTGTGGATACGTTGTGTCTCTTTGTGGTACGTTGTGTCTCTTTGTGGTTACGTTGTGTCTCTTTGTGGATACGTTGTGTCTCTTTGTGGTTACGTTGTGTCTCTTTGTGGTTGTTGCGTGTGTCTCTTTGTGGTTACGTTGTGTCTCTTTGTGGATACGTTGTGTCTCTTTGTGGATACGTTGTGTCTCTTTGTGGTTACGTTGTGTCTCTTTGTGGATACGTTGTGTCTCTTTGTGATACTTGTGTCTCTTTGTGGTACGTTGTGTCTCTTTGTGGTTACGTTGTGTCTCTTTGTGGTTACGTTGTGTCTCTTTGTGGTTACGTTGTGTCTCTTTGTGGTTACGTTGTGTCTCTTTGTGGTTATGTTGTGTCTCTTTGTGGTTACGTTGTGTCTCTTTGTGGTTACGTTGTGTCTCTTTGTGGTTACGTTGTGTCTCTTTGTGGTTACGTTGTGTCTCTTTGTGGTTACGTTGTGTCTCTTTGTGGTTACGTTGTGTCTCTTTGTGGTTACGTTCTGTCTCTTTGTGGTTACGTTGTGTCTCTTTGTGGTTACGTTGTGCCTCTCTGTGGTTACATTGTGTCTCTTTGTGGTTTACATACTGATCTTTTATCAAAGTGAAAGCTGTCATTAAACTACAGATGAACCTGTTGGATCCAGATGTGTCTCAGCGTCACTAGAATCCAGCTGTTCTCTCCTGATGTTCTACAGACGTCGTTAAACGCCACAGATTCACAACCAGTCAGAAATAAACCAACGTTCAAAAACAGGGACATTAAATCAACATTTAAACCATTTAAGAATTTTCAAAAGGTTTATTAGTTGTGCAATAATTTAGGTTTCCAGTATGTTTAAAAAATATCATGTCTGTAACAAGCGAGTCACACTTAAAATATACTGGTTCTTGTTACTTCTGTAGTCTATAACAAAATGTAGTGCTTTTAAATTCCTATTGCTCAAATATCTTAAGTAAAACAGAACAGGGTTACTTTCCCTTTAACGCCTACTGCATGAAGACGATGCCTACACATCAGAATATATCATAGAATGTAACAACATCAAATAAAGTGACAGATTTGTTCTTCATCAAATTCTGCTCCTCTAAAACACCGTAGCTATTATCACAATGTGAACAGTGAGACCAAGATCACCAAACTACAGCAGTGAGCACTCAACACACAGAGAGGTCACACTGACATCTAAAGTGTAAAACCTGTGCACTAGATACAGCAGCTACCATCAGTAACAGCAGTCGTATGGCACATAAGACTTAAGACAGCTTTTAGAAACATGTGTCCAGATGTGGAGACGACACCGTGGGCACCTGGACGGAGAGGGCTCGGAGCCAGAGACAGAAAATTAACTTTTATCAAATTTAAAAAAAAGGTTTGTTGATATAAAAATCACAGAGCTGGAATGTGACAGGGAAAGTGGGACATTAAAACATGTCTGCTGCCAAAAGATCTTTTCCTCATTTCCCACAGAGCCGGACCGATACGGATCTTCAGACACGACACGAGACTAAGGAGTAAAAAAATCTTCGAAAAACTTGTATTAAAAGAATTGGCAGTGATTTCTAAGATGTTGTTATCAAACCCTACTGGTACAGAAATGTAACGAAAATAACCATCAACTTTATTATAAATATCTATAAATAAAAGTAATAAAACACAAATACAACTAAATATATAAAACAAAGCAGATACACATCATCAACAGCAAAGTACATCTTTTCTCTAATGTTTGTTCATATCGTGCTTAATCGTGAGTCGATTATCGGTTTGTTTCTCAACATATCGGTCGGGCTCTAACTTCCAGACGTTTGCTTGACAGCAGGAAATTTAGTCAACAGGTACAAAGTGGTGAGAAAAAGGTTTCAGGAAGTGAACTTGGTCTCGTCAGTGACTTTATTATCGAACACGTGTCAGTAAAAGCTCCTTCATCCGCACAGAACATGAAAATAAGGTGCCGACTGGACTCTGGCTCCAAGCCTGTGAGCTGGGGTCTGGGAATCTGTCTGTCTACCTCCTCTGTCTCCTGATCTGTCTACACACAAAGAGCTCGTCTACTTCGTCCACTCATCAGAGTCCGGACACACTCACAGTGACGGTGGATTTCACAGAGTTGGTTCAGTTGGAGTCCTGCATCTCCGCCGCTGACGCCTCATCGTCCACGCTCGACTCTTCCTCATCTGGGAGAACATGAAGAAGACGTGTAGGTCATCATATCTTCTAAATATCTATTGTCATGGATACAATTTTGTTTAGTTTGCTTAGTTTGCACTTGTTGTAAAATATCTGTCTCACTACGGCTGGAAACAGTTAAACTGGACGACCTGGATCTCTTGGAATCCGGCGGTGAATCTAAATCAACCAACCGGAGAAGACAAACTTGTCCAGATCTCTGAGTCGTCCTCACCTCCAGCTTGTTCCTCCGGGCTCTGTCTCTCGGTCTTGGCGTCCGGAGAGCTCGGCTCGTCCGGCGGCCAGCGGAGCTCCCCGCTCTCCACCTCGGCTCCGTCCATCGGCTCCACCACGATGGAGGGAAGCCTCTTGGACAACTTGGGAAACCTTTCATGGGCGTCTGGGAAGATCTGGTGAAAGCTTATGTAAGGTCAACGTCTGGGGGGGGGGGGTGAAAATCAATCGCACCGCATGAGAAAGAACAACAATGCGGTAAAAATGGGATTAGAACCTCAGACTGTTTATCTGAAGCAGATTAGCAGCTGATTTGTTCCTTTGATCTCCGTCACGTCAGATGTGCTTCAACTTCAAATTAAATTATATCTGATATTATCTTAACGCATTGTTGTCGTCAATGATCTGAGCCAGAATGTTAAAAATGGGACTTAGAAACATGACAGATTTATTTAGTTTGGTCCATGGCTCATGTGCTTTTTCTTACCTATACTGCAGCCAGCCACCAGGGGGCAAATTCAGATGATTTGGCTTCACTGTTGTGGAGCTGCAGTGTCGTCCATCTTATATGAAGTGTAGTATCTTTGTTTGAATTAATAAATTTGAATGGAACTTTGTCATATAACAAAGAAATGTCATTGAAACTTTATCATAAATAGATAAAAGAAAACAAATACAACCAAATATATAGAATTTTAAATTAAGCAAATAAACATTTCTTAACGTAAACATATATAAACATGTATCTTTTCTTGATTGCTTATTTTGTTTTCTTCCATTTGCCCCCCCCCAAAAAAATCTCATTCACTAAAAACCTCATCAGAGAGAAGCTGGGAGAAGCAACATGTGACTGAGGTCATACAACACGTGACCACGCTTCACGGCCGTACATGATACCTCACTCTCTGGTGTTTTGGGCTCAGCTGGTGGAGACTTGTATCATTTACTCTCAGCAGGTCTGAGAACAGGTCGAGTCGACTCACATTTCCCTCGTGCTCGTCGCTCTCCTGACTCACCGCTCGGCACTGGAGTATGAAAACACTCGGCTTCCACACACACACACCTGGAAGGATACCGGGCCCTCGGCGCCGCCTGCTCCTCCCCCGCTGAAGTCCTCGGCCCCCGGCTCCAGAGAGTTCATCACCTCGGTCATCCTGGAGGAAAACACACGCGGAATTTTTTTGCCTATTTTCTCAATCAAAACATCACAGATCTAAAACAAAATTATGTTTCTGTATAATTTTGTCACCATTATCAAAATACTTGACAGCCCTGATGATTTCCCCTGAACAAAATGATTTGTGTGAATCCCTGAGGTCGAAAAATGTCTTAAGTGGACGTCCTCAAACGTTTGAAAAGCCTTTGTCCTCATATTTTAAAACCTGTTTTGCTTACATCCATATTTACAGTATGATCTGTACTGTATCTTCTTCACTGAAACCAAAATGCCAAAACATTATCCAGAACGTGATGTCACAAATTTTTCCTTTTCCGATTCCTGGACTTTCCGAATGGGCCGATACCGAGAACCAGTGCTTGAGTCCACGTGTTGGATCTAAAAACCAACGTCCCCCCCCCCTCTTGTTGCTCTGTTTTTGTTCTCCACCGACTCCCGAGGGAAATATCTGTCTTTTCAGCTGCTAAAAGCTCAGATGATGTCTCACCCTCTTAAAGCGTTAAGCCACTTACGTAAAGACTTCGTGAATCTGTGGTGCGACAGATAATCAATGAGGTGAAACTCACTGTGAAGCGACAGATTAACACGAGTCTCATTTCCATTTTCTGGATACCTTTGCTTTTATTAAAAATGTCATTATCGAGGAGCAGCGTTCCCGGTGTTCCTCTGGTGTTCCTCTCGGTGTTCCTCACGGTGTTCCTCTCGGTGTTCCTCTCGGTGTTCCTCTCGGTGTTCCTCACGGTGTTCCTCTCGGTGTTCCTCTCGGTGTTCCTCTCTGTGTTCTGTGTTCCTCACGGTGTTCCTCACGGTGTTCCTCTGTGTTCCTCTCGGTGTTCCTCTCGGTGTTCCTCTCGGTGTTCCTCACGGTGTTCCTCTCGGTGTTCCTCACGGTGTTCCTCTCGGTGTTCCTCTCGGTGTTCCTCTCGGTGTTCCTCAGGGCAGCAGCATCAGTCACAGCGCCCTCGTCCATTATTTCCGCAGCACAATCATAGTGAACACACAATCACGTTGCACTGATTGTAATATTGTTAAAAATCTGACTTTTGCATGTGACAACTTTTCAGAAACGCCACTTTCCATACAATCAGACTGGCAGTAGCTGTTTCCATGGGGACGAGCGATTGAGATTTTTACGCCTCTGATTGTCGTGCACTTTGCCTGAGTGCACGACGCCCGAGAGCTGATTTCGGGGGGGTATTCATGTGTGGCGTTACGCAGCGATTACCGCCGGCAGGACGGGCGCCGCGTTGTTGTGAGACTTCTCTGTGAAACCTGGGATTGCTTCTGCCCAAAGAGACAATACAGCCTCTATCCCTCATCACAGGCTGGTGTTGTTCCTCCGGAGGGAATCTGTGTCTCCAGAAACTCTGATATCTGTCTTTAAAAGAGGAAAAGGCTCAGCTGCTCTGAAGCTGCAGAGGAGGCCTGTGTCTCCGCTCATGATTTCAGCCTGATCGTGTTTCTCCGTCCACTCCGCGCTGATGTGAAGCGTAACACAGGGATTTAAATGTCGATGTCAGGCGTGAAGCTTCGGTGTTTTCTCCTTCAGACGAATAACGATTCCTGATTTGAGCCGTTAGGTGTGAGGAAGTTTACCCATGTGTTAATGACTGAGTGTTTACAGGAAGACGCTTCACTCGTTTCTCCGCAGAGGAACGAAATGGGTCACTTATCTCCCTCTACACATTGTGAGCAGTGTCCACTAGCGTACGTAACATTAGGAATGGAATGAAAAAGACTCGGCCAACGCAGTTTTCTCTTTAGATTTTCAGGTATTTGTATCTTGTCTAGTATATGTTATTTGATTAAAGCAGTAAATCAGCACTGAATTATACATATTAAGTTGAAGTGAATAATTTTCAGTTCAATTAGATTTCAGTTCTCTCATTTTAATCGATTTTTAACAATTCACTCAATCGTCGGTGGGAAATATATTATATATTATATATATATAAGACTTGTTGGAATTTGAAATATACAGTTAAGAAGCGTATCAGACCATCTGCAGTAGTTTGCCTCGTGGTCCAGCAGAGGGCGCTCACTAGCAGCATATACTATATACAATACAATATAATATTACGTTGATTTGCGACAATCGCAACCCAAGAGGTTCCGAGAAGAGCGATGTGTGGAAGTTGTTTGGGTTCTACACTGTTGACGGTAAAGTAACGAATAAGAGACGAAGCAGTTTGTTGACTTGAAGTATGAAGAGAGATTGTGGAGCAATATGTCCACTAGAGGGCAGCGTTTCTGACAATAACAAAATATAAATGAGGCTTTACTCATTAACGACAATACATAAGAGTGTGTATCTAAACGACTTGAGTGTAATGTCACGTTTATTAAAGAATGTGAGATATCTGGCAGAACAGAAACTTATTAGTATCTATAAAATCAGATCAAAGACTGTAAATAAAGATGGACGACATGACAGCTCCCAAAAGTGAAGCCAAAACCTCTTGATGTGGGTTGACTGTAGTAAAGGTCCACGTTAACTGACGGGACATGGACTAATTTAAAAATCATTTTCAATATGTTCAAGTTTTCACGTTTCTGATAAGTTTGTTTTTTATTTGTTATTTGTTTGTTATTTTGTTATATCGTTATATAACTACTTTCGTTATTTTATTTTAAAAAGTCTAAATAAAGTTGAATTTATATGTTTAATTGACTAATAGATCCGTCACTAAACTGGTAAGAATTCTATTATTCTTCGATAATTAACTGAATCTCTTTGATTGGATTAAACTAAATAATTGATTCATGGATGGATCATTTTGCTTTTTTTAAGAAGCAGACAAGAAATAAAATGAAATACTAATCAGCTGCAGATCTAGAATCCAGTATAAAAGCCAAACTCCCACAGAATCCCCCTGATGCACTGAAGAATCACTGAATTACAGATGTGCGTTTGCAGCCAGATGCTCGCAGTGTATAAAACACACCCAGATCTCCAGATAAGTCCAGAGCTGACATCAGCCACCGTCTCCTCACATTCTCACTGTCTCCTGTCTGGAGAGACGTGCATCTGGTGTGACCTCACGGATTAAAATTCCTCCTCTCTCTTCTCTGTCCATCATGAGATTCATCATGGTGGATTCGGTCCAGTTAAAGGGGCAGCAGATCCCAAACCAGCAACTCAGCTCCACTCCTCTAATTCCATTTCTTCTAATTCCAAACCAGATTGATTCTGATGAATTCCAGGAAGGATTCTGCTTCACTTCAAACACTTTCTCATTTTCTGCTCCACATCCTCAAACGCAGGTTACGTGACTAAGTAAGTTTTTACAGCCCAAGGACATAAAGAATCTAATCTAGGGCCGACAATGGAGAGAATTCTTCCTTTCTTACCACGAAGCCGTGTAAATCTGATCCACTGCTCTGTTCCTGTTGACTTCAGTTTGATTCCTCGCCCCAGATTCACATCTCCTCTTCTATCATTTCACTTAAACGCACTTTGCTGATGGTCACACGGAACAGAAACTTATCCTCATGCATCTTAATGCATTTTAAATAAATGATGTGGTCAGTTGTGAGGTTTACCTGCAGGAACACAACAGGTAGTTCACTGCAGGTAGCAGACGGTATTAATAGATTTAAGTATAATAAGCACAGCTTCTGCTCCACCTCCACCTCCACAGGCTGATTCCTGCAAACAATCCCACACACCGAGCATCACAAGGTGAAACAGCCTGGAAGGATTCTCTCAAACCTCTGAGGTGCAGGTTTAAAAAAATGAAATGAAATAAAAATAAAAAGGCAAAGTAAAGAAAGCAGATTCTGCTCCAGTGTTGGAAACAGAGGATGAAGGTTGTGTCAGAGTGGTTCGGAGGAAATAAAAGCTCTGTACCTGTCAGTGGGCTGATCCAGTGTCTCAGAGCAGGAGGGTCTCTGTCCTCCGCTGCTTCATCACACTGATGCTGCTGCTGCTGCTGAGGAAGAGGAGGAGGAGGAGGATGGTGCTGATGATGATGAGGAGGAGGATGATGGTGCTGATGATGATGATGATGGTGCTGCTGTGGGCGACAGGCGGTGCTGATCCACCGGTGAAGTTGCATCCAAGTGTTCAGAGCATGCGCACTGGAGAGGGACCTGTGCTGCTTTCAAAGACTGTGGGAAACTGTGGGATTGTGTGTGCTATCCAGGGGAGGTCACGTTCCTCAGCCAATTCAAACCCTAGTATTAAGTTATAAAGCCTGCAGATTAATTCATATATTAACCACAACCCTTGAATTTCTTTCTTTGACTGTGTTTCAACATGTTATCTTTGTGGGCACATCATGCTAAACGTGGGGAAATGTATTGGAGATTCTAATTTCTAAGCTTTATGTAATTCATTTCTTTCTCATTTGTTTTCTTACACGTTAAATGGTCTTTTCACCCAACGCAGTTTTCTCTACATCCAAGTGCTAAAAACAGGTCGACTGGACTTGGTTGAGTTTCTTGAAGATGTTTGACTTCTCGTCCAAGAAGCTCCTTCAGTTCTAACTGGCTGCGAGTCCCAGGTCTTTAACTTGGAGGGTCGTTGAGGTTACCTGCAATAAACTGGCTTCCTGTTTGATAAACTCTGAATTCATACCTGGCGAGGGACAAAGAAATATTCCCATTCTCAGTCTGGGTGTCAGGAAACTCGTGCAAGTGTCACTGTCAGTTTAATTACCCGATTAAAAAGCTTCATCTCCTGAGTCGTGTCGAAAGTAGAATTTACGAGGTGTCCCTGAAAGCAGCACCCAATCAGAAGTCAGCTGAGCAGCTGTTGATGGTTTTAAATTTGTGTGACGTCAGACGCCGAATTTGTCAGGTAACGTCCCCTGAAGATTTATACTTATTTATTTATAGTAAAACTGGAACTTGTTGTTGTCGTAAACTGTTAAATTTCACGTTGTGACGTTAATGTAAAGTTCGTGACGAGTCGAACACAGGATCTGACTTCACTGCTGTGAAATGTAAAAATGCTAAAACACGAGCGGAGCAGTTGAAACGTGCAACAGGTGAAAGTCCTTCGTTCTAGATTCTACTTCACGTAAAGTGCAAAAGAACCGAGAAGTTACAACGTGTCCAAATAAAAGTGCTGTGGAAAAATGAGTCCTCACAAACAACACAACATAAAGACATCAGAGACATCAAAGACATCATTAACATCAGAGCTCAACCACACAAACTACTAGGAGAAGATACCTTCTGATAGATGATAAATAGAATAATTAAGGAACAGTTATTATAAGTAATTCCCCCACAATGTTTAATTATTGTAAAAGTATTTTTGAATTCTGTTTCATAGTTGGCATTTCTGTTATAAAGTGGCATAAAAGGGAAATAGTCAAAGTACAATTGATCACCTGTACCTATGTCCAGTATTATAAATGTATTCATTTACTATATGTAAATAGAGACTTGTACATTAAGCCAAATAATAATTCACATTTTGTATTTGTTTTATCCTCAGAACACAGAGATGGTTCACTTGTGAACTCTGTCTCCCTCTAGTGCAAATACATGTGTATGACTGCTCCCTGTGTCAGTGTTGTACATCAGATGATAACCTTATGTTGAATATATACTTTTAGTCATTTCATATTCTTAAATCAGGCATTCTTTTGATGACACAAAAATGTTTAAAAACAAACTTTACATCCACAAATCAATGGATCCATAAATAAAATTAACTAAACAGAAAAAAAGACTCACAAGCAAAAAGGATTTAAGAAAATACAAACCTGTCCGTCAACACATTGTTGATATTATAATCTTTATTTATTTATTGTGTATAACTCTGCTAACACATCAGGTTAAAGCCTTTTTCGAATACAAACAGGAGCAGTAAACAAATAAAACTCCAGAGGTCGTTGAAAGCTATTTACAAAGCCAGTTCAATATTCCCACTTTATACAGTGATAATAAAAGAAAACACAATATAATCATTTTATCGTAGCAAATTAGGTTCTAAGTAGCAAAGTATTAGTAAAAAATATATTTGCCGCTGCAGTACAAACATTCGTGTTTCAGCTTTGCATTGCTATTGTTTCTTTACATTTTAGCTATTTAAGAATATCTTGGTGATACATGTACACATTCCTTTTTTTTTTACATTTTCTGCACTGGTGTATTTTTAGGTGTTTTCTACTGTCGACTAACTTTACAGTGAAATTATCGTAAAAATACGGTGGAATGTCGGTAACATTGATTGATTTTTAAATGAAACGCACAGATTTGTTTAACATCGGATAAATAAGAGCACAAGTAACTCCGATCAGAAATGTACGTTAAAAACTATGAAACCACAGAGATTAGGATCTGATGAGCCAAAGACAGAGCGGAGTTTAGTCATATACCACAAAGCAAACATATCGGTGAAGCCGTGACCTCATTTGCAACGAGGTTCTTCAGTTACTCATTAAGTTGCTTATTAACAACGTGATCACATTGTCATGGAGACGTGAATGAATCACTTCAGAGTCAGAAACATGCAGCCAGAGGACGGACAGTTACACTTTAAAACTACCTTTTCCCCACGTTTTCCTCCCACGTGAACATGACCAGTGAAACTTCTTACCCACCGACCATCTTTACACATAATTTACAAGTTATTTCACTTCTCGGCTCCGTCGAAGAACCTCATTTTCTCCGAGTGCATAGAGTCTCTCAGCCGCTGGATGGATGTGGCCGTGTCACCTGAGATTGGCTCAGACGAGTCGAATACACGTGTAATTTGTTTGGTTATGACGATTGTTTCCTTGCTCGCGCTTCTTTCACTCGATGATTCTCGAACAATGTGCCGCTGGTAGACCGTCCTCTTGCCGCCTTGTGAATCCTCGACCGTCCACGAAGCAGCTTCCTCGCCCTGTGACTGGAGGGCAGGGCCTGCAGCTGATTGGACCTGAGCAGCAGTTAGGAGCTTGGCATGCTGGGAGTCTGGGGTCGCCTGAATATTGGACGTGATGACGTGTATTTTTCCAGATTCCAGTCTGAGCGTGTCTTCTGATGACGATGAAACTCCCGATGACAGGATGGTGATTTTCTCGGGCAAGTGTGGCTCAACGGAAATCACTTCGGTCCTCGTGGTCGAAGTGATGACGTTGCCGTGAATCTCTTCGAGGCTCAGAGCAGCGTCGGGATCGGAGTATTTGACAGTAACCTTGGTTGGAGAAGATATGGACGGGCCGACGTGCTCGCTGGTCATCGTAGAGCTGATGTCAGCAAAAGCGTCTGACGACTGGACAGAGCAGGTGGGGCTTATTTCCTCGTCCCCTGTTTCTGAGGTCGTTCCATCCTTGTGCTCGTCTTTTTCAGGCGTCTTGGCAGCTTCCGATGGGGAGGACAGACCAAACTTGGGGAATTTAAACCACCCTGTCCTCTCGGGACTTTTGGGAGTGTCTTCCTTGGCGTTTGTTTCCTTTTCCTTTGCATCCAACTGCTTTGCACTGGGTTCACTGGTCTCATGAACTTCCTTTGAGGCTTCAAGATGGCCTTCCACTTTGTCTGTTGGTGAAACATCAAATTCAACATCAAAATTCTTGAAGATTTCACCAATCGCTGTCAAAGTCGCCTTTGGGGATTTAGTCTGTTCTTCTGTTTCTGGCTGAACTTCTTGGCCGTCGGTGTCACCGTGTTCTTCTTCAGGTTTGGGTTTTGAGAAACTCAGCTTCGGCATTTTAAAGGATGGTAGTTTGAATCTACTCGGAGATCCATGACCCACAGTGTCAGTCTCAGTCTTTGGTGTTTCAGAGTCAGTTTTTATATCAACACTTGGAGCTTTAATCTCGACAGTAACATCCTCCTGAAGTTTAGCTCCATCTTTTTCAGCTTTGTCTGCGTCAGGTGCTTCTACCGTGACATCATAGGTACCACCTCCAAATTTCGGCATTTTCATTGTTGGCATTTTAAACTTTAATGGCGATCCTCCAGCATCCTTCGACTTTGCATCAGTCTCCACATTAGCAGAAGATTCCTTGACTTCCACTCCAGGGAGTTTGACTTCTGCTTTAATGTTTGGCAGTGAGACCTCTACGTCCTTCTGTGATGCATTGAAATCAACTTCCGGTGATGCAACATCAGCTTTTGGTGATTCAAGGTTGACATCAACTTCGGGGGCTTTACCACTCGTTCTTGAAAATGAAAATTTTGGAAATGTCCAGTTTGGTCGTTTCGACTTGGCTTCAGTCTCAACTGAAGGTGCATCTGGCAGTGAAATGGCCCCTTCAGGTTCTATGACCTCAGCACTGGGCAGTGTGACTTCAATTTTACCTTCTGGTAATGTGACTGTCGGCATTTTCAGTTTTGATGGTGATCCCTCGACATTACCTGCTTGAGCTTTAATCTCGGCAGCCTTGATTTCCACTTTGCCAGAGGGTTGCTTTGTTTTAACATCTGGTAGCTGAACCTCCACCTCGGCTTCTGGGAGTGTGACATCTCGATCTTTCTTTGATAAGCTCAAATCGAATTCAGGACCTTTAATTTTTGGCATTGTGATTCCAAACTTTGGCATTTTGAACTTGCTTTCCTGCCCGTCTAGTTTGACATCACCTTCTGGTGGCTTCAGATCCACCTCAGATGTTGTAACTTCAACATTTCCTTCTGGAAGAGAAACATCAACTTCTGGAAGACTGACATCAACTTCATGATCTTTTGAACTTTGCTTTGAAAATGAAAATTTGGGCATTGAAAACTTTGGCTTTTTCAATTTGGCATCAAGGTCTATGTTAGCTGCCCCTTCTACTGAAATGCCTGATGATTCTTTGTCTATATCTGGAAGATGAACCTCTGCTTTGACCTCTGGTAGTGAAACATCAACCTTTGGGGTAACAAGGTTGACCTCAGCCTCGGGGCTCTTAATGTTTGACTTTGGAAATGAAAATTTTGGTAATGTCCAGCTTGTCTTTTTCACCTTTGCATCACCCTCTGCCATATCAATTGATATCGAACCCTGAACCGGCTCTTTGATTTCAACATCAGGAAGTTTGACTTCAGCTTTTGCTTCTGGTAATTTCAAATCCTCCCCATCCACTTTCATGTCCACATCAGGTACCTCCACGCTGACCGGTGTTGTAGAAGCTCCAAATTTCGGTAATTTGAATGTTGGCATTTTAAACTTTGATGGTGATCCTTCGACATTACTTGCGTGAACTTCAATTCCAGGAGCTTGAATTTCCACTTTGGCCGATGGTTCCTTTACTTCAGCATCAGGGAGCTGAACATCAGCTTTAGCTCCTGGTAAAGTCACATCTACACCGGTCTTTGATGAGCTTAAATCCACGTCAGGGCTTTTGACTTGAGGCACAGAAAAACTGAGACTTGGCAGTTTAAACTTACTTCCTTTTCCTTCACGTTCAGTTGCTGTAGTTTTCAAATCTATCGATGGACCTTCAGTATCAATGCTTGGTGCTGCAATGTCCACTGCAACGACCTGTTTAGGAATTTCAATGTCACCTCCATTGATCTTTACATCTTTGTCCATATCGGGCACTTCTATGGTGGAGCTTGGAGCGCCAATTCCAAATTTGGGTAATTTGAATGTTGGCATTTTAAATTTAGATGGGGATCCATCTGTGTCCTTTGTCACAACTTTGATCTCAGGAGGTTTGATTTCCACCTCAGCCGACGGTTCCTTCAGATCAACGTCAGGGAGTTTGACTTCAGCTTTGGCCTCTGGTATTTTTATATCTACATCTTTATTTGATAAACTTAAATCAATTTCAGGCCCTGTCACCTTTGGCATTGAGATGCCAAACTTTGGTAATTTAAACTTGCTTCCTTGTCTGTCAATCTCTGCTTCAACTTCTGGTGGTTTCATATCCACTTCACCTCCTTTCACTTCCACCTTTCCTTCTGGAAGTTCAACGTTCACATTCTGAACACTGACATCAACTTCTGGGGCCTTAACACTTGGTTTTGAAAAGGAAAATCTGGGCAGTGAGAACTTTGGCTTTTTCATTTTTGCATCTACCTCAACCCCTGGCTGTTCTATCACAACACCACCCGATGGCTCCTTGACTTCCACCTCTGGCAGGGAGACCTTTCCTTTAACTTCCACATCAACATCTGTGTCTGGCACAGATATCCCAGCTCCATCAATCGTGATTTCGTGTTCTGTATCAGGTACTTCAGCGCTGACATTTGGAGTAGGACCTCCAAATTTGGGGAATTTAAATGTTGGGAGTTTAAACTTTGATGGTGATCCTTTCATGCTGCCTACCTGAGCTTCAATCTCAGGACCTTTCACCTCCACTTCTGTAGAAGGTTCCTTTAGTTCAACATCAGGGAGACTGACCTCTGCTTTGGCTTCTGGTAGTCTGACATCTACATCTTTCTTTGATAAGCTGAAATCAATTTCTGGTCCTTTTACTTTTGGCATTGAGATCCCAAACTTTGGCATTTTGAATTTACTTCCATGTCCGTCAAGTTCAACTTGAGTGTCTAAGGGTTTCATCTCCAGTTCAGGTTTTTCAACCTCCATCTTTACATCTGGAACTGAAACTTCTGCTTTTCCAAGCTTAACATCAATTTCTGGGGCTTCTGGGAGTTTAAACTCAGCTGTAGCCTCTGGTGAGTTTACATCTTTCTTTGAGAAGCTTAAGTCAATGTCAGGCCCTTTTACTTTTGGCATTGAGATTCCAAACTTTGGCATTTTGAACTTGCCTCCATGTCCTTCATATTCAACATCAGCGTGCAAAGGTTTGATTTGCACTTCAGGCTTTTTAACTTCCACTTTCACTTCTGGTATCAACACTTCTGCTTTTCCAAGACTAACATCAACTTTCGGGGCTTCTGGGAGTTTGACTGTTGATGTGATGTCTGTGTCTTTCTGTGATACGTTTAAATCTATATCAGGCACTTTGACTTTAGGTTTAGAGAAACTAAAAGTTGGCATTTTGAACCTTGAGGGTGATCCACTTGTATCCTTAGCTGCAACTTTAATTTCAGGAGCATTCATGTCCACTTTTGCAGAAGGTTCCTTTAGTTCAACATCAGGGAGGCTGACCTCTGCTTTGGCTTCTGGTAGTCTGACATCTACATCTTTCTTTGATAAGCTGAAATCAAATTCTGGTCCTTTTACTTCTGGCATTGAGATCCCAAACTTTGGCATTTTGATCTTGCTTCCATGTCCGTCAAGTTCAACCTCAGTCTGAAGAGGTTTGATTTCCAGCTCAGGTTTTCCAACTTCCACCTTTTGCTCTGGAAGAGAAACATCTACACTTCCAAGAGTGACATCGACTGCAGGAGCTTCTGGGAGTTGGACTCCAGCTTTAGCTTCTGGTAGTGTGACATCAATGTCTTTCTTGGACGAGCTAAGATCAAATTCAGGGCCTTTTATTTTTGGCATTTTGATTCCAAACTTTGGCATCTTGAATTTACTTCCATGTCCGTCAAGTTCAACTTGAGTGTCTAAGGGTTTAATTTCCAGTTCAGGTTTTTCAACCTCCATCTTTACATCTGGAATTGAAACTTCTGCTTTTCCAAGCTTAACATCAATTTCTGGAGCTTCTGGGAGTTTAAACTCAGCCGTAGCCTCTGGTGATTTGACTTCTACATCTTTCTTTGAGAAGCTTAAATCAATGTCAGGCCCTTTTACTTTTGGCATTGAGATTCCAAACTTTGGCATTTTGAACTTGCCTCCATGTCCTTCATATTCAACATCAGCGTGCAAAGGTTTGATTTGCACTTCAGGCTTTTTAACTTCCACTTTCACTTCTGGTATCAACACTTCTGCTTTTCCAAGACTAACATCAACTTTCGGGACTTCTGGGAGTTTGACTGTTGTTGTGATATCTGTGTCTTTCTTTGATATTTAAATCTATATCAGGCACTTTGACTTTAGGTTTAGAGAAACTAAAAGTTGGCATTTTGAACCTTGAAGGTGATCCACTTGTATCCTTTAGCTGCAACTTTAATTTCAGGAGCTTTAATGTCTACTTTTGCAGAAGGTTCCTTTAGTTCAACATCAGGGAGACTGACCTCTGCTTTGGCTTCTGGTAGTCTGACATCTGCATCTTTCTTTGATAAGCTGAAATCAAAGTCAGGCCCTTTTACTTCTGGCATTGAGATTCCAAACTTTGGCATTTTGAACTTGCCTCCTTGTCCTTCATATTCAACATCAGTCTGAAGAGGTTTCATTTGCACTTCAGGTTTTCCAACTTCCACCTTTTGCTCTGGAAGAGAAACATCTACACTTCCAAGAGTGACATCGACTGCAGGAGCTTCTGGGAGTTTGACTCCAGCTTTAGCTTCTGGTAGTGTGACATCAATGTCTTTCTTGGACCAGCTAAGATCAAATTCAGGGCCTTTTATTTTTGGCATTTTGATTCCAAACTTTGGCATCTTGAATTTACTTCCATGTCCGTCAAGTTCAACTTGAGTGTCTAAGGGTTTAATTTCCAGTTCAGGTTTTTCAACCTCCATCTTTACATCTGGAATTGAAACTTCTGCTTTTCCAAGCTTAACATCAATTTCTGGAGCTTCTGGGAGTTTAAACTCAGCCGTAGCCTCTGGTGATTTGACATCTACATCTTTCTTTGAGAAGCTTAAATCAATGTCAGGCCCTTTTACTTTTGGCATTGAGATTCCAAACTTTGGCATTTTGAACTTGCCTCCATGTCCTTCATATTCAACATCAGCGTGCAAAGGTTTGATTTGCACTTCAGGCTTTTTAACTTCCACTTTCACTTCTGGTATCAACACTTCTGCTTTTCCAAGACTAACATCAACTTTCGGGGCTTCTGGGAGTTTGACTGTTGATGTGATGTCTGTGTCTTTCTTTGATAAGTTTAAATCTATATCAGGCACTTTGACTTTAGGTTTAGAGAAACTAAAAGTTGGCATTTTGAACCTTGAGGGTGATCCACTTGTATCTTTAGCTGCAACTTTAATTTCGGGAGCTTTTATGTCCACTTTTGCAGAAGGTTCCTTTAGTTCAACATCAGGGAGACTGACCTCTGCTTTGGCTTCTGGTAGTCTGACATCTGCATCTTTCTTTGATAAGCTGAAATCAAATTCTGGTCCTTTTACTTCTGGCATTGAGATCCCAAACTTTGGCATTTTGAACTTGCCTCCTTGTCCTTCATATTCAACATCAGCATGCAAAGGTTTGATTTCCAGCTCAGGTTTTCCAACTTCCACCTTTTGCTTCTGGAAGAAAACATCTGCTTTTCCAAAAGTGACATCGACTGCAGGAGCTTCTGGGAGTTTGACTGTTGATGTGATGTCTGTGTCTTTCTTGGACCAGCTAAGATCAAATTCAGGGCCTTTTATTTTTGGCATTTTGATTCCAAACTTTGGCATCTTGAATTTACTTCCATGTCCGTCAAGTTCAACTTGAGTGTCTAAGGGTTTCATCTCCAGTTCAGGTTTTTCAACCTCCATCTTTACATCTGGAATTGAAACTTCTGCTTTTCCAAGCTTAACATCAATTTCTGGAGCTTCTGGGAGTTTAAACTCAGCCGTAGCCTCTGGTGATTTGACTTCTACATCTTTCTTTGAGAAGCTTAAGTCAATGTCAGGTCCTTTTACTTTTGGCATTGAAATCCCAAACTTTGGCATTTTGAACTTGCCTCCTTGTCCTTCATATTCAACATCAGCGTGCAAAGGTTTGATTTGCACTTCAGGCTTTTTAACTTCCACTTTCACTTCTGGTATCAACACTTCTGCTTTTCCAAGACTAACATCAACTTTCGGGGCTTCTGGGAGTTTGACTGTTGATGTGATGTCTGTGTCTTTCTGTGATAAGTTTAAATCTATATCAGGCACTTTGACTTTAGGTTTAGAGAAACTAAAAGTTGGCATTTTGAACCTTGAAGGTGATCCACTTGTATCTTTAGCTGCAACTTTAATTTCAGGAGCTTTAATGTCCTACTTTGCAGAAGGTTCCTTTAGTTCAACATCAGGGAGGCTGACCTCTGCTTTGGCTTCTGGTAGTCTGACATCTGCATCTTTCTTTGATAAGCTGAAATCAAATTCTGGTCCTTTTACTTCTGGCATTGAGATCCCAAACTTTGGCATTTTGATCTTGCCTCCATGTCCTTCATATTCAACATCAGTCTGAAGAGGTTTGATTTGCAGCTCAGGTTTTCCAACTTCCACCTTTTGCTCTGGAAGAGAAACATCTACACTTCCAAGAGTGACATCGACTGCAGGAGCTTCTGGGAGTTTGACTCCAGCTTTAGCTTCTGGTAGTGTGACATCAATGTCTTTCTTGGACCAGCTAAGATCAAATTCAGGGCCTTTTATTTTTGGCATTTTGATTCCAAACTTTGGCATCTTGAATTTACTTCCATGTCCGTCAAGTTCAACTTGAGTGTCTAAGGGTTTCATCTCCAGTTCAGGTTTTTCAACCTCCATCTTTACATCTGGAATTGAAACTTCTGCTTTTCCAAGCTTAACATCAATTTCTGGAGCTTCTGGGAGTTTAAACTCAGCCGTAGCCTCTGGTGATTTGACTTCTACATCTTTCTTTGAGAAGCTTAAGTCAATGTCAGGCCCTTTTACTTTTGGCATTGAGATTCCAAACTTTGGCATTTTGAACTTGCCTCCATGTCCTTCATATTCAACATCAGCGTGCAAAGGTTTGATTTGCACTTCAGGCTTTTTAACTTCCACTTTGGCTTCTGGTATCAACACTTCTGCTTTTCCAAGACTAACATCAACTTTCGGGGCTTCTGGGAGTTTGACTGTTGATGTGATATCTGTGTCTTTCTTTGATAAGTTTAAATCTATATCAGGCACTTTGACTTTAGGTTTAGAGAAACTAAAAGTTGGCATTTTGAACCTTGAGGGTGATCCACTTGTATCTTTAGCTGCAACTTTAATTTCAGGAGCTTTAATGTCTACTTTTGCAGAAGGTTCCTTTAGTTCAACATCAGGGAGACTGACCTCTGCTTTGGCTTCTGGTAGTCTGACATCTGCATCTTTCTTTGATAAGCTGAAATCAAAGTCAGGCCCTTTTACTTCTGGCATTGAGATTCCAAACTTTGGCATTTTGAACTTGCCTCCTTGTCCTTCATATTCAACATCAGCGTGCAAAGGTTTCATTTGCACTTCAGGTTTTCCAACTTCCACCTTTTGCTCTGGAAGAGAAACATCTACACTTCCAAGAGTGACATCGACTGCAGGAGCTTCTGGGAGTTGGACTCCAGCTTTAGCTTCTGGTAGTGTGACATCAATGTCTTTCTTGGACGAGCTAAGATCAAATTCAGGGCCTTTTATTTTTGGCATTTTGATTCCAAACTTTGGCATCTTGAATTTACTTCCATGTCCGTCAAGTTCAACTTGAGTGTCTAATGGTTTAATTTCAGTTCAGGTTTTCAACCTCCATCTTTACATCTGGAATTGAAACTTCTGCTTTTCCAAGCTTAACATCAATTTCTGGAGCTTCTGGGAGTTTAAACTCAGCCGTAGCCTCTGGTGATTTGACTTCTACATCTTTCTTTGAGAAGCTTAAGTCAATGTCAGGCCCTTTTACTTTTGGCATTGAGATTCCAAACTTTGGCATTTGAACTTGCCTCCATGTCCTTCATATTCAACATCAGCGTGCAAAGGTTTGATTTGCACTTCAGGCTTTTAACTTCACTTTGGTCTGCCAACACTTCTGCTTTTCCAAGACTAACATCAATTTCGGGCTTCTGGGAGTTTGACTGTTGATGTGATATCTGTGTCTTTCTGTGATAAGTTTAAATCTATATCAGGCACTTTGACTTTAGGTTTAGAGAAACTAAAAGTTGGCATTTTGAACCTTGAAGGAGATCCACTTGTATCCTTAGCTGCAACTTTAATTTCAGGAGCTTTAATGTCTACTTTTGCAGAAGGTTCCTTTAGTTCAACATCAGGGAGACTGACCTCTGCTTTGGCTTCTGGTAGTCTGACATCTGCATCTTTCTTTGATAAGCTGAAATCAAATTCTTTCTGGTCCTTTTACTTTGGCATTGAGATCCCAAACTTTGGCATTTTGAACTTGCCTCCTTGTCCTTCATAAGTTCAACTCAGTCTGAAGAGGTTTGATTTGCAGCTCAGGTTTTCCAACTTCCACCTTTTGCTCTGGAAGAGAAACATCTACACTTCCAGAGTGACATCGACTGCAGGAGCTTCTGGGAGTTGGACTCCAGCTTTAGCTTCTGGTAGTGTGACATCAATGTCTTTCTTGGACCAGCTAAGATCAAATTCAGGGCCTTTTATTTTTGGCATTTTGATTCCAAACTTTGGCATCTTGAATTTACTTCCATGTCCGTCAAGTTCAACTTGAGTGTCTAATGGTTTAATTTCCAGTTCAGGTTTTCAACCTCCATCTTTACATCTGGAATTGAAACTTCTGCTTTTCCAAGCTTAACATCAATTTCTGGAGCTTCTGGGAGTTTAAACTCAGCCGTAGCCTCTGGTGATTTGACTTCTACATCTTTCTTTGAGAAGCTTAAGTCAATGTCAGGCCCTTTTACTTTTGGCATTGAGATTCCAAACTTTGGCATTTTGAACTTGCCTCCATGTCCTTCATATTCAACATCAGCGTGCAAAGGCTTGATTTGCACTTCAGGCTTTTAACTTCCACTTTCACTTCCGGTATCAACACTTCTGCTTTTCCAAGACTAACATCAACTTTCGGGGTTTCTGGGAGTTTGACTGTTGATGTGATGTCTGTGTCTTTCTTTGATAAGTTTAAATCTATATCAGGCACTTTGACTTTAGGTTTAGAGAAACTAAAAGTTGGCATTTTGAACCTTGAAGGAGATCCACTTGTATCTTTAGCTGCAACTTTAATTTCAGGAGCTTTCACCTCCACTTTTGCAGAAGGTTCCTTTAGTTCAACATCAGGGAGACTGACCTCTGCTTTGGCTTCTGGTAGTCTGACATCTACATCTTTCTTTGATAAGCTGAAATCAATGTCTGGTCCTTTTACTTTTGGCATTGAGATCCCAAACTTTGGCATTTTGAACTTGCCTCCTTGTCCTTCATATTCAACATCAGTCTGAAGAGGTTTGATTTGCACTTCAGGTTTTCCAACTTCCACCTTTTGCTCTGGAAGAGAAACATCTACACTTCCAAGAGTGACATCGACTGCAGGAGCTTCTGGGAGTTGGACCATCAATGTCTTTCTTGGACGAGCTAAGATCAAATTCAGGGCCTTTTATTTTTGGCATTTTGATTCCAAACTTTGGCATCTTGAATTTACTTCCATGTCCGTCAAGTTCAACCTCAGTCTGAAGAGGTTTGATTTCCAGCTCAGGTTTTTCAACTTCCACCTTTTGCTCTGGAACAGAAACATCAATGCTTCCAAGAGCAACATCAGCTTTATCTGCGTCTTTCTTTGAAAAGCTTAAATCGAATTCAGGACCTTTTACTTTTGGAAGATGTGGCATTTTTAATTTGCTTCCTTGTCCATCCTGTTCAGTTCCTGTTGTTTTCAGATCTACTGAAGGACCTTCAATGTTAATAGCAGACCCCTCTTCTGGGATTTTCAGGTCAGCTCCATCGATTTTAACATCTTTATCGATATCATGTGCTTCTGCCGAGATGTTTGGAGTAACAATTCCAAATTTTGGTAGTTTGAATGATGGCATCTTGAATTTTAATGGGGAACCTTCTGTACGTTTTGGTGCCACTTTTATCTCAGGAGTTTTAGCTTTCACTTCAGGGACTTTTACTTCAGCTTTGGCCTCTGGAAGTGTGACATCTTCATCTTTCTTTGATAGCCCAAAATGAATCTCAGGTCCTTTTACTTGTGGCATTGTGATTCCTAGCTCTGGCATTTTAAACTTGCTTCCTTGTCTGTCAGGTTCACCGTCGATCTTCAGGGGTTTGACTTGCAATTCAGGCTCATCAATCTCAGGAGCATCTGGAAGTTTCCCCTCAGCTTTAAATTCTGGTAGTGTGACATCTGCTTCTTTCTTTGAAAGGCTTAAGTCAAATTCAGGTCCTTTTATTTTTGGCATTTTGATTCCAAACTTTGGCATTTTGAACTTGCTTGCTTGTCCATCATATTCAGCATCAGTCTGCAGAGGTTTAAATTCCACCTCAGGTTTTCTGACTTCCACCTTTTGTTCTGGAATAGAAACATCTACAGTTCCAAGAGTAATATTGACTTCAGGAGCTTCTGGGAGTTTGACTTCAATGTCTTTCTTGGATGAGCTAAGATCAAATTCAGGGCCTTTTATTTGGGGCAGTTTGATTCCAAACTTTGGCATCTTGAACTTGCTTCCTTGTCCATCGAGTTCAACCTCAGTCTGCAGAGGTTGGATTTCCAACTCAGGTTTTCTAACTTCCACCATTTGTTCTGGAATAGAAACATCTACTCTTTGAAGAGGGAGATTGACCTCAGGAGCTTCTGGGAGTTTGACTTCAATGTCTTTCTTGGAGGAGCTAAGATCAAATTCAGGGCCTTTTATTTTTGGCACCTTAATTCCAAACTTTGGCATCTTGAATTTGCTTCCTTCACCATCAAGTTCCACCTCAGTCTGAAGAGGTTTGATTTCCACCTCAGGTTTTCCAACTTCCACCTTTTGCTCCTGTATAGCAACATCTACACTTCGGAGACTAACACCAACATTTGGTATTTTATACTTGAACTCCTCTCTTCTCTGAAGTACTTTTATCTCTGCTCCATCAATGTTTATATTCTTGTCCAGCGTCTCTGGTCCAACTTCTCTGTCTTCACCTCTGATGTCTGCAAAGGAAATGTCCGCCCTTGGCTTTGTAGCATCAAGATGAACACCAAAGCCTCTAAGACTAATGCCACCGCCCCGTTCGGCTGGTGAACCACCTACTGAATCAATATATTCAATGCTACCGAGTTCCGGTACTTGGACATCAGATATGACTCCTCCTATCTGCCCCTTGCCTTTCCTTGTTTCAGTTTTTGATGTTGTTACTTCTTGGAGCAATATAGTCCTTTCTCCTAAAATTGCACCACCTTCTTGCCCAGAGAAGTTTTGTTTTGGTAATTTAAATCCAAACTCTTTCCTCCCACTTTCTTTGCCTGGAATTATAATATCCTCTCGTTTATGGATTTCACTTTGCATCTCGTAGTCACTTTGTTTTGTCTTGATGTCGTAGACTTTTTCAGGTTTTTTGTAATCTACCTGGGTCCGAATCAAAAGTTCCTCAGAGGTTAAATCAGCAGCTGTTAGGTCAAACTTAATAAGGTGCGCCTCATGTTTGGATCTTGTATCTGCGACTTTAGTCGGTGTTTTCACTGATATTCTCTGTGCGTTTGCATCTATCACAGTGATTTCCTCAGGAATTGGCATTCCAGATGGGTCAACCTGTGGCAGCTTAAATCCGGGCAATTTCGAAACTGCCTCTTTCACGCTGTCAACATCAATGGACATTTGTACATCTTCGGTTTGAATGTCTTCATAGCGTCCTCCTGAAACCACTCTAGGCTCTTTAATTTTTTTGACCTTGGTTCTCACAGACATGTCCTCCATACCTGGGATCTCAATGTCTTCACGTTTGGGAAGTTGTGTCCTGGAATGACTGCTTTTCGACAGTCGGTCATAAGGATCATCTTTCACTGCTGGACCCTCAACTTTATGCTTTTCCATTTTAGTCGGGCATTCAGCATTTACACTCGTTGTTTGTATAGTTTCCTCAGTTGCAATGTCACCTAGACCAATTTTAGGCAGTTTGAATGATGGACATGTCTTTGTTTCCTTTTTTTGTTTCGTTTCCTTGTCTTTCTTTGTTGGTTCTTCACCTTTCTGGTGAGATTTTCCAAAAAATGTGACATCAGAAATATCCAGTTCAACCTTTGGAACACTCATTTCCATCTGTGTTGTCACCAGCTTCGCCCTTGAGGCTTCGCTGCTGATTATGTGGGAGTTGGCCTCCAGTGGTGGCTGATCTCTCTGCAGGTCTGTGTGGGAATCTGATTTTACCTGCACAGGTTGATCTGCTATGTCAATACTTGCCCCCAGAGTTTTCAGCCTTTTCGGGGAGGCCTTTGCTTTTGCATCCTTCTTGTGGGATTTATCCTTCCCCAAAATGTTTACTTTCAACTCAGACTTTTCCTTCTTCTTTTTCTTCTCAGTTGGGGACTTGATACCAGAGGAGCTTCCCTGATCAGCCAGAGCCACAGTTAGATCTGCGGTTTTCAAAGTGCTGTCAATACAGATGAGGTCCACCTTGTGTTGAGCAGTTTTGGGTTCAGTCAGATCCTTTTGGTCAAGTCGTAATTCTTCGGTTACGTAGACTTGAGGTGTTTCTCCTGAGAGGCTGTCGAGGCAGTCAGGTGAGAGCATTTCTGATGCCGTCTGGTAAACTTCGCTACTGGTTTGTCCGTTTGTTGGAGCGTCTGTGTCTTCAGCTGAAGTTATTCGGCTTCTCTTTGTCAGGAGAGACAGCTTCATTTTGTGCCTCTTCTTGCCTTTGAGAGTATCCTGGGACTTTATAGGTGACTCTGTGTCACTTGTTGTGGGACTGAGCTCCAGCTTCCTCTGCTCATCAGCCTCCGAGGAACTGTGAGACCTCGTGAAACGGGTCTTCCGCCCTTTTCCAAAGGAGGGAAACTTGGGCCAGGAAATGCGAGCATCCCCACGCCTTTTGGTTTTTCCTTGTTCCCTCATCGCTGGAGCGCAAAGCTCTTCCTCCTGTTGGGGCGACAGAAAAGTGAGATGTCAGAATTATCTAACTAACTGACACAAAGAGCCTGAGCAGACGACTTTAATGCATTTACAGGGATGACGTCCGACTCCATGGCTGCTTCGGTCTCTGTGATGTCTGGTTTGCGTTTCAGGCAGAGCTTGACCCTGTAGGCCTGAGCGTGCTCCAGGATCTGAACGGCGTCCTCGTACGGCACGTTGTCAAAATACACGGTGGCGCTCAGAATCTGATCACCTGCGTAAATAAGAGAAAAATATTTCAGATCTACAAAAGAGATTTTACAACAAAATCCAAAACAAGACTTGCAAGTACGACAAATTCTCCAATGAGCCCAATTGCAAGTTTCATTAATCCGACATTTCTCCATCTGATATATTTATTATTAGTTTTCATCGTGACTAGAAATTGTGGTTGACCTTCTTTCAGTTTCAGACTTTTCGAGGCCGGTGACTCTGGCACCACGCCCTTAATGAAGATCCCCTCTTTGCCGCCTCCGCCGTAAACGAGACCCTCTGCACATCCGTCTGTGGCGGTTTTCACGATCACCTCAGACTCGGGGCTGTGAGCTTCCTGCCAACACATCAGAGTAGAGAGGATAATCATTATACCTCTCGCTGTGCTCTTCCCTGCTGCAGCACATCAGCCTGGAGGGATTCACAGATACAGGAGGAGGAGGAGGAGGAGGAGGGAATGTCTCACCTTCAGTTTACTCATCTTCGGAGTCGAGCGCTTTTCAAACATGGACCCAAGCCCAGACTTTTTACTTTTCTTTCCACCTCCACTTTTGTGGCGTGGGTCATGCTCTGCTTCACACTGAGAAGAGAGCAGAAGAAAATCTTTCAAATCTGACTTCACGTTGTTTTTTTAAAAAGACTAATGATGCAGTCAGGTCGTGTGCAAACAGAGGATATTTCATCAACAGGCTAATCTACTGTTCAGACATTCCTACAAGGGAGGAGCTGAGTCGGAGGCTTTTATTGGATTAAGCAACAGTAAACAAAACAGAGATCACATCTAACACTGCTGATTGGACACGGTGATAAAACAGCCTGATAAGTTTACATTGATAATTTGTTGATAATTTGATCTTCACACAGAGACTTGTGCACTCGACCGTTTTTATTTAATCACCAATTTAACTCTTCAGTTTTTTCCTTACAATGTTGTGCTTTTTAATGTTCCTCCTTCTTCGTATTCAAGGCTACAAGCGCAATTTTCAATTTAGATCCAAATACATATCAGTCGAAGATTAAAATAAAGTGCAAGTGCACGAGAACAAACAATTTAATAACTTCATTTGTGAAAAATTGTATATTTTGGAGAGTGGCAGACAAGAGAAGCTCCACATCACAATTAATCACACATCAACACCCGTCACTCAAGTTACTGTTCATGTTTTGATTATCATGTTACAAACGAAACACAACTGCAGTGAGAACACAAGTGATTTCTGCTCGATAAGCCCTGATCCTTATATGTATTTATTTAACGGCACATCCAGGTTATACAAGTGTCTGATTTACTGTCTTGCCTTGTGTCCTCCTGCAGGCTGGTTTGTTGTGTTTGAGTGACACAGCGGTTTGTCTGCGCTCTTTACCTCTTTGTCGCTGTCCGTGTATTTTTCAGGAAACTCCTCGACGGGGGACGATCCCTGAGGGCGTGGTCTCTCTCCCTCTGTGAACTGAGACGGGTCGTCACACACCTGCGAGGACACGAGGTCGGTCAACACTAACGCTCACCTGCTCTGTTCCCCAACACACACGCTATCACTGCACTCACGTGTTCTCATCTGCACAAACACCATTGTCTTCATTATTAAAACGACAACGAGGGTTGGGAGAAAACTGGATCACAGCAAAATGAGATGACACCTCGTTGTGCCAAGTGCAGCACTGACTGTCTCTTTTACCGTTTGGCACACCGGTGGTTTCTGGTGATGGCAACGCTGGACTGAGTGAATATTATTTAGTTTGTTTATGACATTGATAGTTGCCAGAGGATGAATCCTAATGACTGAAGTTTCATTTGAGTGTGTTAAACCTTTGTTTCACTTACACACTGTGTGTTAGTATGTTAAGAAGCTAATTACACCTTCACACTGACAAATATAAGAGAGGCAAATTATAATAAGTCATGAAAAGGAAATCTTGGATGAATTTTGTTTTGTTTTTCAGGCATGTGAGCTATGAACACCTCAATCAGGCAAAGCAATGTTTTATATTGTAATAACGTAGTTTCATAATGATGTCATTGGTCGATCTGAATAAGCTGTAGATCGTGTCTCTTGTATCATTACAAGATTTTTAATCGTCCGTCCTCATAGTGACATCACGATGACAAAATTTCGACCATATGATCATAAATTATTTTATATGAGCATCAGGTCTATAGTCCTGTAGGATGCAGAGATACTATGAATGATGTCATTTTCTGACTTCATGAGGCCACATGTGACATCATCTGATGGGAAATAATCTTCTGATCAATATAAAATTCTATATTATTTCTGAAGATAACTTTAACCATATTTTTGTTGATCTTTGACCAAATATCTCCAAAATTGTATCATCTGGAGAAACTCCTCTGCACAATATTTTCTCAAAGATTGGTGAAAATCCTTTGTGTTTTTGAGCTATTTTGTACACACACACACAAAAGTGAAAACAATATCCTGCTTCTCGCTATGTTGGTGCAGTGCACAGATAAATAATAATAATAATAAATCAGCTAAAACTGTTAACAACTGTTAACTTTAAGCTTCGAACTATGTCATCACATGCCGACTGAGTCAATCAATGATTAAAGTAACAGAATCATCACAGAAACTTTCTCACAGCGACAAATGAAGAATTAAAACTGAATCATTTCACTTCCAGTCAGCATCACTCACCGAATCGTCCTCTGTCCCGGGCTCTGGTGCTCTCAGCCTCCGACCAGCTGTTCACAAACACAGAACAGAGACAAAACCTAAATACACACGTTTACATCTGACTTGACGACGACACGTTAGCAAATAACAAAACGAGAGAATAAGTTAAAAATCAACATTATATATTACATACACACACAACTAAAGGGAAAGATGCAGGAGGTAATGTTCACAGAGCAGCTGAACAACGTCCACTTGCTGTAACTTCAAATAAATAATCAAATAAAAATAATCAATCTCATCAATCTTCAAATCGAAAGCATCGAACCAGAATAAGTTGGTTTATATTTATTAAATTGTGGTGAATTACTTTGAGAGCAGTCGGTTGTGTGTCTGTTGTGTATATTTCCTGAGCAGTAAACTGAGACTCCCGACTCCCGACTCCAGGTTTTGAGGCTCAGAGTCACTGGAGACGATGATGAGACTATTTAGAGTTCTTCCCGGCAGCGCTGCCTCCGGGGGCGCTGCCTCCTCCGTATGTTAAGTGCTCCTCGGAATCGACCCGCAGGAAAAAAGACTCTGCAGCCGCTCGGCCCGAAAAGGGAAAGTCCGACTCCACGTGAATCTGGTTATAGTCACATTAGTGTTGTTGCCCGGTTTTCTACCGAGCGTCTCCTCGATATGATTCCATTTTAAATGAACCTTTTTATCCAGGCGGATTAGAGAGAGGTCGACTGTATCATTTGCTGCTAATTGGCTTTTCAGCAAACTTTGGGATTAAAACAATTCTAGAGATGATAAATTTCAGAGCTAAAAATAAATAACAGAATTAAAAGCATCTTTATCTTTTATATTCAAAATGTTTCCATTGCAGATATAATGATTGAGTCTCTTTTGTGAGTCAGCTGTCGTGGGAGCATTACTGAAACTGATCAAATTAATAAATTCAAATCAATAAATGCAATTCACATTAAGTATAATGTTTGTTTTCATGATTAATAGTCGGGTGAGGAGACTTTTATCAGTAATGGAGTCAGGAATTAAATTAGTCCCTGAACCAACAAGGAAAAAATTATATGAAAACATAAAGACTTAAAATACTTAGGGGTTATTAAAATCTTCTCAAGGTGAATCCTCATCCTGTCAATAATAATAATAATTTATAAAACAGGATTAAAATGTTCCAGATGAGTGTAGAGTGAAACAAAATAAAATAAAACAAAAAAAATAAAATTATTAGTGATCAGATCAGAGGCTGGATAAAAATGTTGTACAATAAAACCTTAAAACATTTAAAAATAACTCTAAAGTTAAGCTAAGTTGTGAATATTGCACATTACACTTGTTTTGTCACAAATACCAGTGTCATGTGACTATTTTGAGCCAATCGTGTCTGAGTGAAACCCTGTGATAGAAGTTAAATCAGCTCAGGAAGAAGAATGTCGGTTTGCAGACCCTCGGGTGAAGGTTTGAAACCGTGGGTCAGAAGTCAGAGTCTGAACCGAGCCGTGTATTTAAAGAATCGTTGCTCCTCCTAATTTTTTTTTTAGGGTTAGGTTTTTACTTCAGCACCTTTCTGTTTACTCAGCACAACCAGTGACACCCCACCCACTGCAGCACAGTGATGTGGGTCATGTGAAGAGCTCTCCCAGCCTGTGGATTTAGTTAAAGTAAGAAGAACTTCTGGTTCAGGGTGTGTCACTGCCTGGAGGTTCGTCATCCAACATGCAAATCACACTGCTGCTGCAGAACAAACATAAAACTCAACCTGTCGTCATAGATTCACATTCATCCGTCTCAAATCAAACAGAACAGAATATTTACACTGTGACTGAGTGACGCCACCGCAGCCTGGACGAGTTGTGAAACAGAATAATGAAGTCTGAGCGGCAGCCCACACTCTTCACCTCATCATCATCATCATCCTCATCATCCTCTTTCACACCTGCCGAACAAAGACGTCTCAGAATCTGAATTCCAGGGCCCACTCTGCGGAGGCGACCCGCTCACCTACCTGCTGCTGCTGTTTGTTTAGCTCGAGGTGCGAACCACTCGTCGGCCGAGCTGCTCTCGAACCTTCCTGGTGTGACTGAGTGGCTGAAGTGATTTGATCACTCTCTGGTGCAGGGAGGAGGCGGGACGGTGGCAGTCACACCTTGTCTGAACTTCACTCCCAAACTGAATTAAAAATGTCCTCATAGGGACGGAACTCTTTCCACCACGTACTTCTCAAGACCACATCCCATTAAATCTGCTCAATGTTTAATTCTTTATGCAAATTACTTAACTTTCAAGTCTATTTTAAACAAGTTGTATGTCAAACAATGACAATTTTAACTGCTTTAATCACAAAATCCTTTAATTTTCAGTTAAAAAGAATATTACATGGATTGCAAACTTCCAATTCTTTAGAACCTAACTGGGCCTCAAATTCAATCCAGCTCCATCACTTGAGATCCAGGAATTATTCTCTGTGAAATTATTCAAAATTGCCAAAACCTGCTTGGCAGAAAATACATGACAAAGAGAAGTAATATACGAAACAGAGAGACTGAGAAATCGTTTCATCTTTTCACAATCAATAATCAAAATGTTTGACTGTCGACGACACTGTGGACGCGTCACATTTCACATCAATCCCCTTCGACACAGCACATGTGATTGGTGGTTGTTGAAATTCTAACAGATCAAGGTCTCCTGTGCAGAAAGAGAAGGACAAGCTAAATCCCGTTGATCGCCCCCTGGTGGCTGTTTGCAGTATAGGTCCTAAACCCCGCCTCCTCCATGTTAGCAGACGGGACGTGGACTAAACAAAGATCTAAGTATGCGTTGAATAAAAGTGGGTTATGTCGTTTTAGCTCGTTCTTATCACACTGATTATTCAAGTGCTCAGGTTTCTGATAAGTTTGGTTTTGATTAGTTATTTGATGATATAAGAAACATCATGATTGACAGCTGAGACTCACGATTGGCTAAATGTTAAATGATCACTCGACCAAAGTGGTTTCTTGTAATTGCTTTTATTATTATTATCAGTAATAATATTCTCCTTCAGTTTGAGACGACTGGTTCATTCACTCTGTTTGAGTTGTGGAGTGAAGTTCAGGGACTTGATCCGGACGTAAGTGGATTGATTAAGTGAAGCTCCTGAGTCATGTGTCCTGAGCCACGTCTCCACACAGCAGCTGCAGCAGAGCATCGTGAAGTCCGTGTTTGCAGGAGGTTTATTCAGAATCCAGGCGCTGCACCATGATTCATATCTCGTGTCAGTTACCACGTTATTCAGGCGGATGTCCAGCGTTCCTGCCCCGACTGCAGCCGCCCCTCATACCCAACCTCCTTTCTCCAATATTTGTCATGTGGGCGCTGCAGAGGCCTTGATAACAACTCTCACTGCCGACTGAAACTGTCAAAATAAAATCACTTGTGGGGCTGTTTACCTGTTTGACTTGTCGTAGATTAGATATCGTTAGTGTCGTAAAGCTGCAGCCTCCTGTTTTAATTTGACTTTGGAGGCAGTTCTCTGCAGGTAAACAAGCTCACGCTGCAGATGCTTAAATCTATTGTGGTGCATGATTCATATTTGGGTGCAACTGCAGCTCTGGATGTGGGTGTGGCTCTTCCCTCAGGGCGTCTGTGCTGAGGTTTCTAACCTGCTCTGGTGTAAATACCTAAACTCCTCCATACTAACACAGGGTTGTGACAGAAAACCTTTGCTCTTTCCTCTGGCTTTTGTCTGTAATGTGACTGGAAACGATCCTCGTTCACGACTCTGCAGCAGACGCAGGTTTTTGTCGGCTTCGATCGGCCGTGATGAGACGTGACTCTCGGGTGGAATCACTAATTTTTGCGGTTTAGACGCTGCCTCTGTTCTCTTCCTGTGATGTTATGACACATTGACCTTCTGGGCGTTGACGCGTAAATAGCCATGAACAACATGCATCTTCTTAATCCTGCAAGAAGTTTTACAGGCAAAACGAGAGCGTCTCAGTTTCTGGCGTGTTTGATACGTCCAACATGACGCAACAGGGGACAAAAATAGAAACTCATTTCCTGACAATGGGGAAAGAACCTTTTTAAGGGTGTTTGCCCGCATTTAAAAAACCTGCGTTTATCTGCTAATGTAGGTCTAAAAGAGGAAATATAGTTGCTTCTAATTTATAGATAGAAGAATTATTATATCAATTCCTCTGTCTGCTTGTGGAACAAATATCTTTTACATCCTGTTGTTAAAGGCCAAAGGAAGTGCAGGGTCGAATTTGATGATTTTTTGACACACGTGACACGTTCAATGGTAATACACTTAGAGTAAACAGTGAGTGACGCTGTCAATCACGACAGCAGCGTGTTCACAACCATCACGACTGATTCTCGGGTTCACGGTTCCGAGTCCTGCGGCCGTGGCTCATTTACTACAGCTCACTTTTACAGTGTGACACAGAAAAGCTGCTCATTACAAATCAGGTTTAGAAGCAGCAGTTGATTCAAATGGAAAATCTTACAAAAGCAAAAATAGGAATCCTAGAAACATAATGTCAGCGTGTGGATTTCCTCGTGACTGAGGATAATTACCTGTCCTCAGCTCATCTCTTACGTAACCACTTTGTGCCCCAGTTTGTTTTTCTAATGTGTAAAAGCACCTGGAAGGTTCCCTGAAGCCCCCTCTCCACTAAACTAATATAAAGTAATACAGCTCATTATTCCTCCTCTTGGATTTAGATTCTGCTCCACAGACGGACACAAGCTCCTTTCACCGAAGGTCGTGTGTTTGGATCCGAACTTATAATAAGATTTAAGAGAAGGGAAGCACAATTAGATTTTCTGCACAGATTACATAGACATGAGACTGCGAAGGCGCATGCTTTCAATCTGTTAATCTGAGTTTCATTACAGCTCAGGAACTCGGATGTTAATCCGCCTGTATTCCCACGACGAGGAGTTGCAGCTTTATGTCAGGTCGGAAACACACACACACCCGGGCGGAGCTGCGCTGCTGTTTGTTCTGCTTCAAGTGACTCATGTGGTCACGTTGTCGAGCTAATGGATTTAAAGCTCTGGCAGCTGTTAGGTTTGATTTTTGTCTTTTCTATTAAGAGGAAATTGTTGAATTCCTGCCACTGGCTGTAAAGTTAATCTATTTACACCCTCGACGTTCTCCTCGTCTGCATCAGTCCAGTTGTATGATGGTCTGAAGATGTTTCTGAGGCCATCTTGGTTTTTTGAAGCCAAAAGTAATTTGGAGGAGCAGGGGGTGGAGCCTGACTGATTACACTCATTGGACGGTACTAGCTGTCAATCACACTGTGGTATCCACCCCCCAATACATCCGGTGCTTTATGGTCTATTTGACTCTAAATGATCATAATTGACCAAATGAACATCAGCTTGAAACTAGACATTGAGACATACACTCTTTATAAAGTGAGAAGTAGAGTCATTTACTTCTATAGCAACTATCAGTGGAGTCGCCCTCTGCTGGCCATTAATAATAATACAGGTTTCAGGCTTCACTTTCTAGACACGGAGTCTACGTCCATGTTTAGATACAGTCAGTGTTTACAAGACGTCCTTTGTGGGACGGATAAAGGACAATCTCCTCTTATCTTAAAGATTATTGGTTATTGGATCAAGATCCCAGAACCACCGCTTGTCATAAAATATAAAGTACAGTTGGCCAAGTTCTGCAGTGAGTGACAGCTGCCGCACACACAAACTGTTGAAGTGGCGTAATATCGATTAAAGCCTGTCCGACTGGCTGCTGATGGTTGGTAATGGATCGGGATCGTCTGCTTTTGAGGCTCCACTGTCGAGCAGAAGGACACCCCCTCCCCCACCCCACCTGTCTGTCTGTCTCACTTCCTCGCAGTAAGCTAACCTCTCTCGCTCTCTCTCGCTCGCGCTCTCTTCCTGTGACCTTGAGCGTCGCCTGAAGCCTCTTGGATCCGAACGCTCCTGCAGACGTCTTCAGGCAGATTTCGTTCAGAGCAGCAGAGATAACAACCACTTATTTTCTCTAATTGAATAATTTACCACACAGCAGATGCCCACGCCGTCTTTTACGGGCAAACACCAACCTGTGCTTTTACCTAAACATCAGCCCAGCACTGGAGGATGTCTACGATATATAACATGTAACACTGTGATCTCCACACGTTGTAGATTCTAGAATCGTTTTCACCTGATCCTAAACTTTGAATTATCTGACGTCCATCCAGTACCGCTTCTCCTTGGAGGTTTGCGGGGGGGAACTGGGGACGCCAGAGACAAACAACTATTCATGTTCACATTCAGGTAGAACATGCAAACTCCACACCGAAAGGGGAATCGAACCGGTAACCTTCTTTCACCACCGTGCCGCCGACCACACCTGCTCCGTTAAACCCCGAGAAAATCGTAAAAAGCATCAATGATATTTTATCTTCATGGACTCGAGCACCATCAAACTTCACCGTGAAGCAAACACACGAATAAATGGCAGAATATGTGTTAGATATTTGTGTTTATCTGCAACTTTCATCCATCATCCTTTATCTTTCCTGGGTCACAACAGGACCAACATACAGAAACAAACACACACACACTTGTAGCAAACACACAAATAAACGTCACAAAATGTGTTAAAACCAGTGTCGTCTGCGAAAGCATCACAGAATCAGACCTTTGATTTACAGAAGGAAAGCGTCGTCATGACGAACAGTAAAACATCCAGCTTCTTCCCGCATCGTTTTCAGATTTCAGGCAATTTGCTTGGTCCTGATTGGAATTGGTTTCGCACATACGTGACTCTCGGGTTCCACACCGTGTGATCATGTTTATTTACATGCATGTTAACAACAAGACTGACTCCATTAAACCCTGCATTTATAACTGTGACATGTTTATAAAGGGGTTTAAATGTTTTTAAGCTTTCATGATCCTCAACTTTAAGAGATTTAAGGTTTTGACAGTAGAACCGATGTTTGGTTAGATGTAGAATCTCTCCTGCTTTTATATAAAACCCTGCAGCTGTAACGATCACGTTGGGAATAGTTTTGTTCCCACATTTCAGTGGCTTTTCTCACAGAGTTATCCTCTACCACTATTTTTACAATCCTGTTTCCTGCTCTGCTGAACCGCAGTTCCTCTTCCTCCCTTTCAGCCTCTGCTTCAGATGCTCAGCGGGAGGAACCGAGGAGAGGAGCAGCGCCGCTCGACATCCCAGACGATGATGACATCCTCAAACACTCCCCTGCGCTCTGCAGACACA
Organism: Hippoglossus stenolepis; assembly: GCF_022539355.2. Classification (NCBI taxonomy): domain Eukaryota; kingdom Metazoa; phylum Chordata; class Actinopteri; order Pleuronectiformes; family Pleuronectidae; genus Hippoglossus; species Hippoglossus stenolepis. Next base: position 2,507,981 of record NC_061492.1, read on the forward strand.
CCCAGCGCTCACTGCAGGTCAGCAACACAACTCAGCATCAGCACCAGGCGCCGCACACCCGCTCACCGCCTCTCTTCATCACAAACACACACACACAGACACACACAGATGCGATCTCTCCTCACTGCACTGCCGAACCTTTCTGCTGAATCAGGGAATTGCTCGGGGTGAAGCAGCACAGACAAAGTCACAGAGAGAGAGAGAGAGAGAGAGAGAGAGGGAGAGGAGGAAAACACAGAGAGAGCAAATAGAGCGATGCCCACCCGTCCCTGACGAGGCAGCGTGCCAGTTGGGGAAGGCCAGGTGGAAACAGTCGCACATGATGGCAGCGGTGGCGGTAGCGGCGGCGGCGGCCGAGTCGAGGTCTTGGACCAGGCGGGCAGGGGAGAGGTAGGGAGGGACGGTGGTGGTGGTGGTGGTGGTGGAGGAGGAGGAGGCCGGTGATGCTGCTGCTCCCCCTGAGACGTCCTGGATCCCCCTGTGTGTTCAGGTCAGTCGCAGCAGAGCGAGGGATGAGTTGCAGAGAAACGCCAGAGAAGAGAGTGAGAGCTCGCTGCTGCCTTGTCCACCGAGTGAAGGAAACTCCCTCGCCTGCCCCGTAAACATGGACCTCCAGCACTGCACACTAACTTAATCATGGGAGGAGCTGCCCCCCCCCACCCCATCAACTCTCACAGACACATCCCCTCAGTTCCCCCCCTCCTCCTCCTCCTCCTCCTCCTCCTCCTCTCTCTGTTCAGCCTCATTGATCGGCCTAATCGGACAAGGACAATCACCATGTCAGCTTCTGGCTCCACCAGTGGGGGGGGGTTGAAATACTTTATTGACATGGAACCATAACTCAATTTGACGCTGTGTACACTTAGTTTAAACCCCCCCCCTCGTTGTGGACAGGGAGACAAGATGATGAAGATTCCTGCTGGGAAAGCGTGAGGGTGAAATCAGTACAGACACAGCCTGTCTGTCGTCGTGGCCTCGGAGGCTGAGTGAGAACAAACAGAAGAGTTATAGAGATTAAATCAATAAATCGCTGAGTTGATGGACAAACGAATCAGCATCTACTTTGATAATCGTTTGTTAGTTTATGTGCCTTCATCTCGTGTAAAGATGATTTAAGGATTTAAGATAAGATCAGATTAGACAAGATTATCCTTCACGATCCACAAGGGTTCAATTTGCCACGTTACAGCAGTAAAATAGGAATAAGTAAGTAAATATACAACATAAACATAATAAAATAGAAAAATAGAAATGTAAACATAGCAGAAATATACAATAGGCAATAGTGTTTACATACATCACATTAAATTAACTTTAATATGATGTAAACAGGATTTGCACATAGAACTATATAGAATTCACACAAGTTAGATATTGACAGTGTATTTATGATTCTTTCTGTTCTATATTTAAATGGAGCATTTGGGAGTTTTGGGCAGTTGATTGGACAAAAGAAGACATTTGAATTGTGATAGATGTTATTTGTGCCGTTTTATGGACCAAACAATTAAATCAATGAGTATAAACCGAACACTGGGAGAAGAAATGCAGGAGTTGATCCCTGTCGTAGTTTTTCTAATGATGTTACATTCATTTCGGTGGATTCCTCCTTTTAACAGACATTTTGGCTTCGTGGCTCTTTGCTCACGTCCCCCCTGTCAGCATCAGGGTTTATGAGAACATCTATTAGGAAGTTTTACCTGCCCGCTGGGCAACATCCCACATGTCTTCTCAGATCCTCGCTGCACCCACTCGCTCCTCTGGGTGTTTGATCGTCAGGGCTAAGTGAGGTGAAGCTAGCGGTGCATTAGCCATGTTGGACCCGGATCAATACCACAGAGAAACAGCGAAGGCAGCACTGTGGCGACAGGAAGCTTGTGTATCAGATAACTTTATATTTTTTTTTTACAAGTGTCTATAAAAACCACTGAAAGGCAAGAATAGAACAAGTATAAAAACACGAGTGCCGCAGTATCACTGTTGTATCCGCAGTGTTTCATATCCAGGACGGGCGTGTCCACACGGTAGAGATATGATATCATCAGGTATCAGAACCGATATTTTTAGGCCACAGTCTCAAACTGTGCTCAGCTGGTGTCGGTTACATCCCAGTGAAGCAGCAATTCAATCCAATGAAACAGAAAATTAGCAATTATTCAAATGTTGGGGGAATAAATACCACGGAATTATCCCATCATGCATCAGGATCACATTTCATTTGATATTTGATAACTCGGTTTCTGCTCCAGTCGTCCTTTCTGCGTTACTTTTGACGTTATGATCGTTCTGTCTCTGAATCTGCATTCGAGTCAGGGCAGATCCAGACGGATGAGATAATCTCCTCATCTCTTTTTTCTCCTTCTTGGCCGTGAGCAGCCCCAAGTGACACAGCATTTAGTTTTGGCCTCAGTTCAGAAAAAAGAAACCTAAATCAATTTCTGACCAGA